>NC_056739.1:359556781-359714281 GCF_019279795.1 Protopterus annectens
ATGCATTGCTCAGCCCTGGTAACCAGTGATCACATTCCAGTCTGATAAAATAGCAGGTTAATGACATCTTTAATAAGTGTATTTAATTTCCTGTACATAACATCAAAAAAGCACTCGAATAGCTGTAACCCTGATCAAACAAGTGGTCAGGTATGATTGAAATGGTCTACCTGGCCCCTGTCTTGAAATTAAGACCTGCCAAGCTTTAATATATCTACAAGCATTTTTTATGTTTTAAGAATTTGATAGTTGAAATATTTATGTATTTTATACTCTAACATATATTTATTGCTCCAAACACTCTAGTCTGTACATTTTTTATTTTTTTTACACATTTTTATTATTTTAACTTATTAGTATTTGAATAATAGTGTGTATAATTATATTTACATTTATTCATTTTTTATTAATTATTGGATTTGTGCATTTATTATTTGATGTAATTTTTTGAACTGGATTTAATTAGTGTCTTTTAAATGGGGCAATCAAGTATGTACTAGATAAGATGGTTTCATGCATAATTACAGCCAATTAGACTTAATTAATTGCACTATTAGTATGACTAATGGTGTATGATGCTTTATCTGATGAAGTTACAGATGAAAACATACTGTTTGTGGTCAGCATTAGTGGAGCATTTACTTTTGGTGCTTATTTAATAAATGTTTGATCGGGGTTAGGGCTATCCAAGTGCTTTTTTGGTTTTATGGTCTTCATTTAGCACTTTGTTCCTCCTTTTGACTTGTTTTTCCTATACATAGCATGCTTCTATGTGTTGTCATTACAGTAGCAAGGGGTGTGAGTATACTGTATGGGACACCTGAGTATACATGGGTAGTACCACAATCTTTTCTGTTTGCATTTGTTGCATACATGGGTAGTATCCCAGATTATATGCAGTCACACTTGTGTGCTACACCAACTACAGTGCACTGGTTGACAAAAAATAGTTTAACATATATTGTATCATTACGTTGGTACTTTTTACAGTGCTTTTCCAAGTTAGAGTAGATTGCAGATTGTAGTACTGGAACCATACACCCCTGCATGCAAAGCTGGACTCTGAGTACTGACTATTTTCTTGTTGGTGTTTGAGTTGTATTTTTATATGTATCTCCTACTGGACATTAATCTGATATGTTGATATTAACTGCAGACTACCATGTTTTTTTGGACATGTAATTGAGGACTGCTGTCATATAGTAATGTCATACTTTTCAGTTTAAGATGTGTATCTTTCAAAACATTGATCCTAATGCATAACCTATTGGCTATCTACTTTCTGTCTGTCCTCTGTACAGATGTGCTGATGTCAGGTATTGCTATGGCCATACCACTATGTAGGTGCTCACATTGTATTGTGCTGTGGACCTGGACACTGCTGCTAGCTCTGACATATGAGACATTCCGTAATGTGGGCCTTGCCCCATTTTCCTTGCCTGTGTGAGGGACATTACAAAGGTGCTGGCCTACAGATTCATATACAGTAGGTGGCAATATGTCACAGGACAAGACATGTGGGGAAAGCCAACCAACATGGGGGGATATCCCCAGATTTACGAACAGATTCTGTGTCATCGGTGCTGTTATACACATGGGGGATTGATAGATTGAGAGGGTTTGTGTGGACATGCATTTAGTGTGTGACGTCACAGCTCGCAGTGATATGTTTCTGACATACCTCTGCGCTGGCTCGCTATTCACAGACTGGACACATGTCTGCCTGCTATGTTTTATCTTTTCCCCAGACAGTTGGTGTCCTTGTTAAATCACTAGTGGAATCTGGGGAATGCAGTCAGTAAATACTCACATCTATTGGTAATATCAATGACATATTCCTCATAATGGATGTTGCAACTGTCTCAATGTATGACAGCAGTATGTCCAATCTACCCCTGTGTTTGTGCCTCTTTTCCCACCTAGTGATATAGGGGTTGATGCCTAGTTTAATGAGTGGGGAATGTTATCAAAGGCTTTGGCCAGATGAAGGTGGGCTGTATGTGTCACCTTGCCTTTATCTACAGCTCAGGTGACTGACCCCAAGAAGTTGACCAGGTTGAATGAGCAGGTATGACCTACCCCTCACAAAACTGAACTGTTTGGGATCCTGAGTCTGCAGATTCCCATATCCCTGTTTATAAGGTGCTTGATGATGCAGTCCATTTACTTCACATAACAGACTTGTCAGGCAGTTGGGGTGGTATTTCCCAGGGTCTGTAGTCACACCTTGTTTGTGGAGAGGGATGACTGTAGCAGTCCACAATTCAGTAGGAACAAAGTCTGAGCTGAGGCTGTCCTTGAACAGGGCACACAGGTGAGGTGCCAGGTCACTCTGTAGTTCATGTAGAACACAGCTAGGAATATTGTCAGGTCCCATAGAAGCTGTATTCTTGGCCTTGGACAGTGGTGTTTTAACTTGAGCTGCAGTAATACTGGGTGGCGGGCAGTGTGCTGGTATTGTGATTGGTCCTTGGGGGGGGGGTAACGTTTGCACTCAAAATGCCATCCAGTATATTGGCATTATTTGTTGGCTCACTCTGGGAGGTACCATTGTCTAGTAGCTCAGAACAAATATTGATATTACCATGGAGATTCTTTACATAACTGTATGAGGCCTTGTGGTTGTCTTTACTATGTGCTCCATTTCTGTTCTCACAGCTAACTTTGCAGTATTTGATGAGGGCTCTCAACTTTTAATTGAGGCTGATAAGGGTTTCTTTCCAGTCTTGGGACTTCGCATTATTCCATATCAATTCCCTCCTTCTTTTGTACAGTTTCTTTATGTCAGGGGACCACCAGGTCAGCTTCCTTTTCTTGGAGGTGATGGTCCTGGTTGTATTGGGTATGGCAGTATGCATGCATTTGTGTACATGTTAATAGTGCATTGTTGTTTGATTCAGCTGTCATGCAACTAGTCTCTATTTGCATGGCTGCTGTGAGGTTAGCCACCTCTGTTTTTATGAGGCCATACTTAGCTTTGGAAAGGCTTTTCATTGTGGTTACCTATGCAGGGGGAGTGGGAGGGCTGTCGATTTCCAAATGTAAGTAATTTGTGTTCAGGTATAACACCAGAGGAGTTGACTATTGTTGCCGAGCAGCAGTCAGTCATCAATGTGATGGGCATGTACAACAGTACATGAGTAGCTTCCTATAGCAGGCTACAACCTGAACCACTGTCTTACCCAATGTTTTCTACGCCTGCAGGATCTGTAATGAATAATGTTGGTCGACCACTCTGGAGGTGTGTGCATTCTTAATGAATATGAAAATACCACCACCTTTGGAGCTAAAGTCTAGGTTATGCAGCCAAAGGTTGTGGAATGAATTATAGGCTGGTACTGCAGGGGTGCTTCCTGCTGCCTTTAACCAGGTCTCTGTTATAGCACAGATGTCATTGTTCCCCATTTTATGGAATACTTCCAATGAGGCCATTTTCAGATTTAGAATTCTAGTTTGCAGCAGCATGACCCTCTGATTGCATGTCTTTGTAGCTGTCATATATTTCTGTATATTTCTGTATATATATACAAATATTTATATATATATATATATATATATATATATATATATATATATATATATATAAATATATATATCTGTATTTATTCACCTTTCTATATATATGTATGCATGTATATATGTGAATATAAATGTGGATCTCTTTCTCTCTCTCTCTCTCTCTATATATATATATATATATATATATATATATATATATGTGTGTGTGTGTGTGTGTGTGTGTGTGTGTGTGTGTGTGTATTATGTATAGACGTGTCCCCCTATATGCATCTCCATACATATATACATGTATATATAGAGTACCTGACTGATTCTACAGACTCCTTTCCCCATTTTTGGATGACTGTACTAACTGATATGTTAGGAATCTCATCAGTATTTTGTAAGTCTCAGATGGTGTAATGGTACAATGCTTTGATCATGCTTTACAAGGCCCTAGGTCCAAGACTTAGCAGGTCTTATTATTTTCTTGCAAGGCAGAACAGTTCTGCTGGGGAGGAAGGGATAAGGGCAATAATTAAAATAGGTACCTAGTTCGGGCCCCTTCACCCCCATTTAGGCATCGTTTGGTCAGATTTGTTGCAGTAAGAGGTTCAGAGTGTGGATCCAGTGTCCTGCTGCACTACACACACACACACACACACACACACACACACACACACACATATATATATATATATATATATATATATATATATATATATATATATATACATACACATATATAAATACATTTTTCCTACTATTGAATGACTATCCTGCAAGATATGTTTGAATAAAAACTCAAACTTATGCCCAACTTATGTGGCTTGGTTGTAAATTGCTGTGGCTATGGTGTGGTGGGTCTTGTGTTCAAGTCATGCAAGGGCTGATTATTTTGTTGCTGGGCAGAACAGTTCTGCTGGGAAGGAAAGGGAGGAAAGGATAAGGGCAATAATTAAAAGACGTCCGTAGACCCCCTTTTATTCAGCCTTTGGTCAGATTTTTTGCAGTAAGAGGTTTTGAGTGTGGATCCGATGTATGTGTAAATACATATGAATGACTATGCTGCATGATATGTTTGAAAAACATTAGACCTAGCCACAGCTCACATGGCTTAGTGGTAAATTGCTGTGGCAATGGTGTGCAGGGTCCTGGGTTCAAGTTTGCAATAGCTGATTATTTTGTTGCTGGGCAGAACAACGGCTGTTGGCTACAGAGTGATTAAGGCACTTTTAAGCAGTTGTAAGAGGGTTTAAATTGGTTTGCGTGGTGGTAAGCAATGCTAACCTCTGGTTAAATATGCTTACAGACAGTTAGCTCTAAAAGTTCTTAATCTGTGTAGGCATCACTTAGGACTGCACAAACAGGCTTAGTCCCACTTACTACTGCTTCCTCCTACTTAGCCCCGTGTTAATTTCTTTAAAGGAAAAGAAAAAATTTGTGACAGGAAAGTGGTAAAAGAAGGTCACAAAGAGGGTAAAAAATATGAAAGATGTCTAGGGATGTGCAGGATGGGTGTAGGGAAGGTCCATAGCTGTCCATTTCTTATACAGCAACAGCTGTACATATATACTGAATTTGGAGGTAAATTTGGACACGCAACCCCTTGAGAGGGAGGGGTGAGGATAACAATAATGTGTTGTGAAGCCAATTAGACAGGATTACATGTGTCCAGTGGACACATGTCTGAAATGGGCAGCTATGTATGGGGCAACATTTTTGGGGGGGAACAGATTGACCTTTTTTTAAGGTGAGAGTAAGATGTTAGGAAAGGATATTAGGTATATTTGGGGAGGTAGGTTGGGTAGGAAGACAGACCAGACAGACAAGACAGCATACTGGGGTGGTATATGACACATGTGAGGGGTAAGTACCTTGGACAGGGAGGCATGTTTGGTAAAAATGGATACAGTGGGACTGAGGTCCCCACTCATGGGCAGTCACCACTGCACCTTCACAGCCCCAAAGGTGGCTGTGTTGGGGGCTGAGCAGGAGGGGCAGACTGACCCTCTAATTGCAACACATGGACCATTCTGTGTGGAGCTCACTATGCACAAGACCCTGGAGCTGGCTTCGGGTGACAGGATCCTGCCCCGGGGGCAAGCCCCATCCCCTGAGGCAGTCCACCCAAAAGTGGTGCAGGACCAGTGCACAAGGAGGTCCTGGGGTGGGTACCAGACATGCTGGGGCCTGGTGCCATGGTCAGATGAAGAGGGAGAGGTGGATCCACTGGGATCGGCCTTCCCTGATGTGCTATGGTGTTGTAGTTTTAGAACATATGTTGATTAGTAATGGTAAACACATTCCAGGATTAGTTATAACTGCATGCATCAGTATTCCCATTAAACCAAAACAACAGATTTGCGACATATGCGTAGGAAATAGAACACATGCATATATGGAACCACAGTGGGCATTATACCGGCATGCAGGTTACATTGATAGCAACAGGCCACCAATGATAGTATTTGAATAGGGAACATTAATTGAAATACATTTTAACATTTCTAGAACAACAGGACACATGTCCCAACAGCTGATTTGGTGGAAAACATACCCATTCATTTATGTGTTTAGATTATTGGTGAAGATAAGGTGAGGAGAGAGAGATGTCAGTTGAATGTAAATTCTTGCACTGGTCACAGCTTTAATGATCATTGTTCTACTCATTACTCTACAGGTATTATTACAACTATGGTGTTGGGTTGGGCAGTGGTATGTTTGTACACAGTATAATTACAACCTTCTTATATCTACTTTATACCTTTCTCTTACCTGGAAGACCTGTGGAGGGAATGTTTGTTAATACAACATGACTGTTTCTACCCATATTAACATAGTGAGGGTTACATATGTGCACTATGTGCACTCATACTGTGTGTGTGTGTGTGTGTTTGTGTGTGTGTGTGTGTGTGTGTGTGTGTGTGTATGTGTGTGTGTGCTACTGACATACTCTGCCTTGATTTCTATCAAGTCACCCTGGTTGTTGGTAGCAGGGACCAGTAACTGTGACAGCATGACACTTTTGAACATTTCTTGGGGGAGATCACTTGATGTATGTACTTATCTTGCTGTCATTTGCAGTTTGGGGTTCGACTGTGGGTGTTGGACAGAGTATTACTACTGGCTTCTTATAGCGACTTTATACCTTTTTTAACCTGGAAGATCTGTGGAAGGAATTTATGTTGACACTACCTGACTATTTCTACATATATTCACAAAATGCTACTTGAAATTATGCATACAGCTTACTACCACTCCCGAGATTCATACCATGGCTGTTTTCTGCTAAAAATACATGTTGGTGTTTCATCAGAACAAGCTATTGAGAAACTTATGTCACTTCCTTGAATGTTTTCTTTCTAATTCTCAGTTGGTTGTACAATCTGACCTTGTGATTACAACATTCTTTTATATACATTCCTATACATATCTTTTGACATAGCACAGTGTGGAAAACAGTGGTTAACACAACATTACTATTCTGATATCAGATCTTGGTGCATGAAATTTTCCAGTCATGCAATGCTAGAGTAAACACAACCAGTCTGGTGTTTTCACTTTTATTGACAGGTAATTACACTTTTATTGATATATGACTTGCATGTCACTGTTACTCTCCTACTGGCTTCTTCAATCAGTAAAAAACATACCCGTTTTTAAATACTGCAGGATGACATTCTACTACATTTTATTTATTTACCTTACATAATACCAGCTAGATTGTTACTCACCAGCCTCGCAATGCAGCCTTTGTAGCCTGCTGGTGTGGGATTCCAAGTTCACAGCCCTCTCATCTGCAGCTCTACAGGAGATAGAGAAACATTTATGCATACCTATCCATCACATACACAGGCTGGACTTTGGAGAACACTTATTTTGACTAATACTTACAGATGGCTGGAGCATTCCCAGCCCAGACATCTTGGACCCACTGGTCCAAAAGGTCCCTCTTCCTCCGCTTCAAGTCAGCAAAGTGGTGCCAGACCTGCTCACCAGTTCGAGAGATGCCAGTGGCAGTGGTGAGATCTCAGGCAAGTTGGTCCCAGGCCACCACTTTTTATTGGGAGCCCTGGTGCTGTTCCTGCAGCAGTCGCCCTTCATGGTCTTTAATGAGGAGTTCAGCCATGACCCTGGACTCCTGAATGCCCCAGCGCTGCATCTGAAAGCTCACACCTTCACCAACACCTGCCATAGTGCCTACACTGGGGAGCTGTATTCCCACCTGTGTGGTTTAAATAGGGCCGATTTCCCACTCTTAACCATAATTGGACAGTTTTGAAACTGCTGAGCTAAACTAAGCACTGGGCAAACCTGCTTAGCTAAGATAATGATTGCTTAAAGTGATAGATCCTTAGCCCTGCTTACCAGTGTGTAAATCCACTTAGCTATGCTAAATCTTGCTTAAACTTCAAATTTCATTGACAATTCATGTTTAGGGCTGCTACACTTCCCTGGTTAGCATATACATAACAATATTCACTACCTACTTATGAAAAATACATTTTTGCTGTTTTTCACATATGAAAACATTTGAACTGCTGTGGGGCTCAAACCATGCCTGGCTGCATACTAAGCAAATGCTCTAACCACTACATTATTCCAATTTCACTATTTTTGCTGTTTGTAGTTCTAATTAATTTCTTTCAAAGTACAAACACTGCTCTGCATAGGTGCATGATGGGCACACCCACGCAGCTAAGCTTAAACTTTATTCTGGACTGAAAAAAAAAATAAAAACATTAAACTTAAATGTCTAGATTTTTTTTTGTCGTATATTTTTGGTCCATTTGTCATACATTTGTGGCTCTCTGGCAGATTACTGGCAAAGCATTAAAGATTTCAGTTAGAACATACTGGCAGACATTTGAGTTTTAGACTTCATACCCTTCAGCAAATTCATGCTAATGCATAACCTGTTATTCTATCAATTTTATGAGCAATACTTAAAGATTATTCCTATAGCCATGGTGGTGCAGCGGTAGCGTTGTCGCATCACAGCAAGACGTTTTCACGTTTGATTCTCGGCTAGAGTGCCTTCTTTGTGGAGTCTGCATGTTCTCCCCATGAGTGAGTGGCATTCGAAAGACGTGTAAATGGGAGTGCCTTTGTTGAAGGTTGGGTGTTGGGCTGGCACTTTGGCACCGTAAATATCTACTGCCAATCATTAGCAGACTGGAGTTCCGCTGTGGTGACCCCTAACTGGCAAAAGCTGAAAGAAGAACAACTTTAAGATTGTTCCTAGTGTTTTTTCATGGCTTTCTCCAGATTTCTTTCTCTAAAAGGTTGAGAGGTATGCCGCAGACACTCTCACTGCCATTACATTGCCGTACAGCAATTATGGAGTGCAGGGGGCATGTGTATTGTGAGAGCACTGCTCTCAGACACACACCCTATGCTCGTACACAGAACCAGGTATGTTTAAGAGCACGGCAGTGTGCCTTCATACATATGCATGGCGCGCTGTCGTGCTGCATGGGAACAATTCCTTCCATGCAAGAATAAGCTATTTTTGTACGGAAGTTTGCTGAATCCCGGGGATAGAGTTGAAAAAAGTGTCTGTTCTTTTTTCCAGTAATTTAAACCCTAGGTTTTCAGAATAGTGCTCTGTCTTAACCTTTCAGCCTATGCATTAAATCTGCCATCAAGTTTCTATTTCATCTAAGGGTGAAAACTAAAATTTGTGTTTTGTGATAATAGTAAATCTTACTATCTTCAAACAACAGTCATTTTTCAGTGAGCTATCTACCAAACCTAGCTCTATAACTAGTCATTGTTATCGCCATTAAGTGACATGTTGATATCCTAATCAATATTCATTATACAATAATGGCTCATTGCTGTTCAATCAAGCATATACCAATAGAAAGAAGTCTGGCTGCTCATGTCTTCTTGAGCAGTCAGCTTTCTATTGGACTGTGCTAGTTCACAACTTTTACATGAAGCAGGGCAAAAATATGAGAAATATAACAAACATTCTGTAAAAGTCTCAGCTATTAGAAATATGATTACTGGCAATATGATCAATTGTACTGCCAGTAGCCATACCTCTAAACTGCCAAGATGTTTATAGAATATCATCGATTTTCCTCATATTTACTGCCGTGTCTCACCTAAGAGTTTGGGTAAAAATTTTAAAGATAAAACAAAACAAAAGAAAAACAAGTTATATAGAGAGATGATCCACTTATCCTGCATTGCACTCATGCTGTGCAAATATACAGACATAGGTATGCATGCACAGTACATCAGTTTGTAGACCAGGGAGTGTTAATACATTAAGTGCCATTATACAATTTCTTTCTTAAATAATGTCATTGTATAATGGCAATATTTCATGACTGTGTGGGGGGTATATCAGGCTTTACCCACTATTGGCCTCACCCTGATTATCAAACCACACTAGCTGTGGGTAAATCCTGATATACGCACACTGTCATGGATTATTGCTTAATTAACTGAAGCTAAAATCATGAATGAGGAGAGCTGCTAGATTAAAAAAATACAGCAATGTGCAAAACTAGTTCTAGATAGGTAGGCAGACAGATAGATAGACATAGATAGATAGATAGATAGATAGATAGATAGATAGATAGATAGATAGACAGATAGATAGATAGATAGATAGATAGATAGATAGATAGATAGACAGACAGACAGACAGATAGACATAGATAGATAGATAGATAGATAGATAGATAGATAGACAGACAGACAGACAGATAGATAGACATAGATAGATAGATAGATAGATAGATAGATAGATAGATAGATAGATAGATATAGATAGATAGATAGATAGACAGACAGACAGACAGATAGATAGACATAGATAGATAGATAGATAGATAGATAGATAGATAGATAGATAGATATAGATATAGATAGATAGATAGATAGATAGATAGATAGATAGATAGATATAGATAGATAGATAGATAGATAGATAGATAGATAGATAGATAGACAGATAGATAGATAGATAGACAGACAGACAGATAGATAGATAGATAGATAGATAGATAGATAGATAGACAGACAGATAGATAGATAGATAGATAGATAGATAGATAGATAGACAGACAGACAGACAGACAGATAGATAGATAGATAGATAGATAGATAGATAGATAGACAGACAGACAGACAGACAGACAGATAGATAGATAGATAGATAGACAGACAGACAGACAGACAGACAGATAGATAGATAGATAGATAGATAGACAGACAGACAGACAGATAGATAGATAGATAGATAGATAGATAGATAGACAGATAGATAGGACAACATATAAATTGGTGTGAGAAAGCTTATGTTGTAAAAATATCAGGCTACAGATGGAAATGTCAGTTGCAGACTTAAGAAGCAAACACATGGAGCTCAAGTAAGAGACTGCACTGCTGGTGGCAGTACATGGAAAATCAGCTAGGATGGAGTGGAGGATGGAAAGATGGCATGTGGAAATTGGTTTAGGGAAAAGGAACCACATTCATGTTTTCACTAGAAAAAAATTATACACTAGGGAGACCTTTTAGAGGTATAAAAGGAAGGTCAGGTAATGTGATAGGGTCACTGAATAATTAAAGCAATAGCTATAGGAAAAAAGTCCATGAGCATATTACAACATTAGCTACCTAAACAAAATTGTCAGGTCGAAGGTGACTAATGAAAATCTAAAGGGAATAATTCTGATTCCTAGAATTGCAGACCTCTGTGGAGCAGTAGATTGTGGTAATACAGGTCATTTATCTCAAATCTAAGATACAGCAGTATCTGAGTTAATGCAAATAAGTAGCAAGCTGTGCTGGACACGACCAGCCCATGACAAGGAGAGTAGTAGAGCAACACTCCCACAAAAACACTTTAGTAATGTAATAGTAGGTTTGAATTTGATATTTTTTGCCTGAATAAAAAATCATTTTTCATGCAGTTGAGAACCAAAGTTTCAGGTTTTGAAAATGTAATAGGGAGCCCATATAAAATATGTTAGTTTTCAGTAACTGAAAAAAAAAGAGGAACATTTGGGAATATCGATTCCATTAATCAGAGTTCCATAAAATACATCTACATAGCCTTCTGCATCAGTCAGCTGGTGTTTTACTCAAAAATCTTAACTTCAAAATCTCACTTAGTTGTACAGGAACTCCTAAACTTCTATACACTTATGACTGTGTATTGCAATACTTTCAAGTAATGAATCTGTCAGCCAATAGATCATAGTGAGAATGCATACTGTCTATTTTGTGACCGTTATGAACATGTGTACTTTTATTTGCTCAAAGTAGAATTAATATTTAAACAAATTAAGATAAAAAAGAATAGATTACATGCACTATCTTATGTCTTAATGTTCACAATTTTCATTTGTGTAATGTGAATTCATAGATGCCTTTGAAGATGTGATGTCTGTAGAAATAATATTTAACACTAAATAAGAATGGTTTTAGTCCTGCATTTGACACTAACATTAATAAAGTAATGTAGCTTCTGGTGGCGGTATCATGCTGAAAATTAAAAGTGCAGACACCTTAATTCTGTAAGACATCTGCAACAGTTGGAAAAGCCGCAGAAATACCTCACTAAAAGAATCATAGGCCTAAAGCAGATGCCCTATGCTGACTGTCTAAAAAAACTCCAGCTATACTCTGTGGCATATCGTCTACTCAGAGGCGATCTCTGCTTAACATACAGGGCTATGTCAAACCCTGAGCTTTTGGACATGCTTCACTTAAAGAAATCCCAATCCCTCAGAGCCACATGCTCCAGGGATCTAAACCTTGTCTTCACAATGAAAAAAACATGCTGGAGGGATAGTTTCCTGACCCAGAGACTCCCCATACTCTGGATTAGACTGTCCATAAATGTCAAGCAGAGTGCCTCCTTGGCCCTCTTCAAAAGGAACTTTGACGATTGGATGGGAGATAGGAAATTCACCCCGGGGATCACGTCAGTCACCCTGCTAGACAGGGGTCCAGGAAAGTAAATATTGTGGGAAGAAATATC
Organism: Protopterus annectens; assembly: GCF_019279795.1. Classification (NCBI taxonomy): domain Eukaryota; kingdom Metazoa; phylum Chordata; order Ceratodontiformes; family Protopteridae; genus Protopterus; species Protopterus annectens. The sequence goes on from NC_056739.1 coordinate 359,569,290, forward strand.
CTGGGAATTGTTATGGCTAGGCTTGTATAGGCCCTAGGGCCGATAGCCCAGTACCAGCCTCTGAGCCTATGCATAGTTATCACTCATAACATATCCAGATGCAGTTAAAAGGTTTACATATTCTTTGATTTTTCATTCACTTGTGGTAATACATTCCAATATTTGGGTATTATCTGTGACAAATGAGGTTTGGAACAGACCATTTTGTCCTGGGACATCTTGAAGTGCGGATAGGTAAATAGAGTAGCCAGAATTAAGAGGATAAGGGGAGGATAGAGTTAAATGGGATGGAAGGATGTTTGGGAGGAAATGAGGTAAGAGGTGGGAGGGGCTTAAAGGGATTTGTTAAGTGTAACTGAGGTAGGAGTCACATTTTGGCGTGAACTTGCTACTGCAAGTCTATGGCCTTGACGACCTGTAGGCACTGTTGCATGCAGGTAGGCCTTGGGTAATACTGGATGGTATGATGGCCACTGGTGGGTGCAGGGGTACTAATACATTAGTACATTAGGATATGATGACAGGAGTTTTTTTTTTTTTTCTTACTTGGGACTAGTGGTTGTGATTTTCTGGAAATTAGCAGCACTCATTAAAGACTAAAAAAAAAGACACGACAGACATTTGTCTTTCAGATTTCATGCCCTGTGATACGAAGGCAAACCTATTTTACCAGCTTTCTGGGAATACTGACATGCTTAGTGTAATGGTGCATGGACTAAGCTGCAGTGTTTCATTAAGGAAGCTGGTTCATACATATAGTATGGAGGTTAAGTTTGCTGCCAGGTTTCCGACTGCATAAAAATCATGGGTGGAGGAAGAATAGCCATGGCCTAAAGATGCATTTATGAAAATCTATCCCTTCACAAGTGAATAATGGAATCAAAGGTGTTGTTTGTTTTGGTCATGGATTTTTTTTTTCTTCTATAATGTGTTATTGACGGTTTTCATAGATGTAGCAGGATTCACGTTGTGAGCTGTTCCTTACTGGTACGCTACTGTGGCAGGCTTTCTGAGTGCATGGGGTATAGCATAGTGTGGATTTCTGGTCAGATTTGTAGTTTAATAAGCAGTGTATAGTCATAGTTTAATGGCTGATCTGTGTTTATATGGAAATGTAAAAATGTTGATCTAAATTTATAAAGTTGTTTAATGTGTATGGCTGAACAAAAAGGGTTTGTACAAATGGAGTAAGGCATTCCTGGCACAAGGGTTGCAGAGTGATGTCATTTTGGGTGAGCTGCAAATGGATTTCTTTTATTTTATTAGTAATTTGTACAATCAGCATGGGTAAAGCAATCAGAACATATTGTTATTTCTTACTGCATGGCTCTAGTGAGGGTAAGGATTTGTGTAGGGTGGGATATATAGGTAGCATTTTGGTCCATTTTAAACTATCATGGCTGGTGGTGTACAGAGCTCTCGACCTTCCATTTCCAAAATGAGGAGCACTAGGCCACATAATGTGGAACAAATGGTGAAAATCTGGAATGCATACTCATGGTTTACTAACAACTGCATCTAGGAAGGTCATAGGATGGTTAAAAGATACTGGTTAATTTATAAAAAAAACAAAAAAAAAAAGAGAGAGATTTTTTAATGCATTAATATGATTCCTGTCTATTCACCATGAAAAGGAGATCTTTTAATGAATTACTGTGATTCCTGTCTATTTACCATGGATATCAGTTAAAATTTCTTAACACTGAGTTTATGATGGGCCCTTTCGGTGTGGAACTTCGAGGAACATGAACTTTTAGGACCTCAATTGAAGTACACTCCTCATAATGAGGTACACTTGAGAGATATGGTGGTGTATCCTGGGCTCACGGTGAGGATCACAGACCTGCAGGAGGTAGCAGGTGGTGGGGGACTGGTTAGACTAACTTTTGGTTGCACAGCATGATTTATTCCGGCTAGGTTGTCATGGTTACTGGGGTGGTAGTTTGGAAACATGGAATAGGATCTTTGCAGTGAAGGAGCATGTGATCTTTGGTATTGATGGGCTTTTCCCAACGTTTCCTTTAAGGGCTTGGGAGGTTTAGTTATTGGCTCATGTTACAGCCTGATCAAATGTTGAAGCCTCATACCTGTTAGATTTTTGTTGGTGATATATTAAAAAAAAAAAAAAAAAAAGAAGTATGGATGATATAAATAATATAGGGATTAGGTACTGATCAAGTTTATTTCGGGACTAGGTGTGGGTAGGTTTTGGGCATTTGTCTCTCCATTTTCATAGGACTTTGTCCAGATTTCTTCTAAGAGATTGAGAGGTATGCTTTGAGCCTTTGTCTCCACAAAGCTTTTCCTTCACAGTTTCTCCAGTTTTCCTGGCTGTGTCCTGGCAGATCACTGGCAAATTATTGAATTTTGAAGGTACAGGGTAATGACAAGCAATTTCTCTACGTTTACGGTACAAAGAGGTAAGTGTGTCCTCATGTTTGGGTACAGTTTTATAAAACTGGCTGGGGAAGTCTTGGCAGGAGTGGTGATGGACTCTTTAGTGTGGACTGCATGCCCGCTATGACTTATGCTGCTTTGGAATCTGCCGTGCTTGTAGTTTTGAGTTTGTAAGGGCAATGGTTGAAGGTTGCCTCCCTTGGTGGGTGGTTTCTGGCCACATTTATTGCTTTAAGATTGAGGGGGGAGAGCTAACAGGTTGTGTTTGCACGCATTTTATGGTGTGTGGAACGCAAGTGTGTTTGAAGCCAGGTATTGGCAGGACAGGGAAAGGAGAGGGTAGGATGGGTCCTTGCTCTGTGGTCAGAGAGGGGTGGATTTTTCTGGTGGGAGCAGGTGTTCAGGTTGACAGTGAGGTCAGTTGAGTATACATCATGTAGTTCAGCTCCTGATTTCTTTTGAAGGGGCTCCAGGGTAGTGAGTCATACCTTTTCATCTGCACAGATTTTACAGAATGCCCAGATCTGCATCATGGATTTGGTCCATATTTCATAGAGCAGGGGGCCATTAGCAAATCATGGCTGACTTACATCTTAGATGACATTTGGGGTTCTTGTGTTTAACAAATCATATAGTAGCCGGTGTAAGAGGGGGTCATGTGAGATGGTGTTTGCTAACTAGATACAAGTGGTCCCTCCTTAGGTTCATCGTTGTTTCTGTTTTTGTAAAGACAAGATGATAAATCTGTTTTCTTTTGCAGATGGCAGAGGTGAGGAATTGAGTGGGCTGCAGCTGGTGACCTGAAGGAAGAGGATTTGGTGGATGGAGCCTGTTTTTAATGGATGTCACAGTCTCTTGGGTGGCGCACAAGGAGGTCAGAGATGGGCAAGCAGTGGTCAGTGCCCTGATGAAATGGCTTTGAAAGGTAATGGATTTTATTGCATGGTTTTGACTGTTGCAGTGGTGCACCATGGGATGTAGGGGGAAGTATGTTTGGGGCAAGATGAGGTAGGGGTTGTTTATAAGGATTTTGGGGTTTACAGGTAAGGTAGAAGTATAACAATCATAGGAGAATAGGAAGCTATGAGGTTAATGGTTTAGGGTTGTGTAGGCTAGCCAAGATCAATAGTTATTTCCACATACTGCTCTTATTGTCCTTCGAGGGATGTGGGTAGAACTCTAGGTTAAGTTTAGTCACTCATCCAGTTTGTTTGGTAGTGGGATAAGGAGGTGTTTGTTGTTATTACTGTATATACAAGGCAGTGTTGTTTCAATCACATTTTTTTTCAAGCAGTTATGAGTTATGGAAGTTGCATGTCAGCCAGTTTAAGTGAGTTACTTTGATAGGGGTCAATAAGTTGGTGTATTTTACCAGGATGTTGCCTTTAGGTTAATTCACTGGGATGTTCTTTGGGGGTAGATAGATAGGGTTGGTCACGGGGATTGGCATTTTGTTGACACATTTTGTGGTTTTAACTTTCCCTGCCCTAATTATTGGGTAACAACTTTGTTGAGAAACCTCGTGGGATGGTTAAAGTGATAATTCTATCTATAGAAGAGGCCTTTTGATGCTATGAATTTGTTTTATTTCACATTGGTATCAGTCATATCATGAATGTGGGTGGTAGGAAGAAACTTTAGGAGGAATTTTTGCTAAGACATCGTTAAGTTGCACAGGGGCTTTGCATTCAGTAATATGTCCATTTCATACAGTTGATGGAAGAGATATGCCCTTGGTAGTGCATAATGTCTTTAAATATTGATTTTGCATGTGTGGAGTATTTAGTTTTTTCTTCACAGATCACACTGAGGTCGCAGATGAGGACGTGCTGAGCGGGCATTATTTGGTGGTCTGAAGGAATGTGCACTTGACAGGTGAAAGAGGATGCTGAGGAATGGATCGGCTGATGGAGCAGTAGGAAAGGAGGTCATGGTTTTCCAGCAGTGCAACTGTATATGGTGTTGTTTGTTTGTTCATAGTTGTGTTTTTTCTTTCCTGCAGCCTTAAGGTAACGTCTGTCTTGGGGGTTGTTTTTGTTATCTTATCTTCTGCGGGAAGCATCAGGGTTGAATTTTATACTGTCTTATTGGTAGTTGGGGTTTTACTTGGAATGGGTCAGGTGGGCAGATTACCATGTGAGCATACCAAGTTATGCTTACTGTTGAAGGAGATATTAGGTAAGCTGAGGCATGTCAGATGATGGTTAGGATTACATGATTGTGGCAAGATTAAGGGGCTAATTTATAGCAGAGTTTTTCGTAATGGGGGTGTTATCTTGGTCAGGATTAATAGGATGCATTGAATAAGTTGACTCAGGCTGGTGAGCTAGGTGGTGCGTTTTGTGTAGGAGGATTTAGCTTCGAGTTACTGCAGTTTTACGGTAGGTAGGGTTGGATTATTTTACCACATTCTGGATGGTGATAGCTAGTCACTGACCTGGTGTGTCTGGTGTCAGTGGGCATTTCATCTTTTGGTGTACATTGTGTTTGGTTAGTTTTGCCTGGCTTGGTTTTACGGTTTGTGGTGCATTTGAGGTTGTACTGTTAAAGGCATTGTATGGTGGTATAAGCTGCTTGTTCACATGGGTATTGGTGTGATGGCAAGATTGATATTAAATGGGATTTGAAAGTGATTTCATGTGGTTATTACTTCATTGGGCAGTAAACAGGCTGCAATATGTCGTGAGGGTATGCTATTACCTTTGCATGGTTTAAAGTGGCAATGGGCTCAGCGTTTGCTGGTTTAGTTGGGGTATAGGTTTTGAGAGTAATTGCAAAATTTAATTGGTATGGTAGTTGGGTAACTGAGTATGGGTATACTAGGCTTTGAGTTTATGTTTGTTATTTTAGCACTGGAGAGGGATCAGTGGTTTGTTTTAGCTGTTTAGGTAACTAAATAGTTTTGTTGGTGTGATGGGGATTGAGAGGTGATGGCATGGATACAGCTTGGTTAGGCAAGATTGGGTTCATCGAATGATGTTTGGCTTTATGCCTTTAAAGAGGTTTAGGAAGTTTGGTCGGTGAGAGGGGGAGCAGCCTGGTCAGGCTGGTGGGTGGAGAAGAGGGCAGGCTTGCCCTCTTCTGTTCCCCCTCTGGTGTTGGATATGCAATTCAATAAGTTGGGAAGGAAAGTGAGTGGTTGCTCTGTGGATAACTTAATAAGCAAGCAGAGCTGCTTATTTGGTTGGTGGTGTAATTCAATAAATTGAAGGTGAGCGGTGTAACATTGTCTTGTTAGTGCAAGGATAAGTGAGCAAGTGGGGGGCGCTGCTTATTCAGGGGTGAGTGGTTACGCTGCCCTTATGGTTATTTTATTTTATGTTTTCTTCCATGGATGTTATTATCACCTGAGTCATGCTTTTGGTTGAAAGTAATAAATATTGGTTAACAATCATGTTTATGGAAGTTTAATAAAGTTCATCAAATGTCATTCGCTGTTGTGTTTTTATTGAAGTGGACCAGGACAAATGAGGTGTGGAACAGACCATTTTGTCCTGGGACAACTTCAAATGGGGATAGATAAATAGAGTAGCTGGAATTAAGAGGATAAGGGGATGATAGGGATAAATTGGATGGAGGGATGTTTGGGAGGAAATGAGGTAAAGGTAGGGAGGGGCTTAAAGGGTTTTTTTATGTGTAACTGAGGTAGGAGTCACATTTTGGTGTGAACTTGCTACCCTTCCCCCCTTTTTATTAGTGGGGATTGTGGTTACTTCATTTTGGGTAAGGCAGAGAAGAGGGGCAGGCTTGCCCTCTTCTGTTCCCCCTCTGGTGCTGGATGTGCAATTCAATACGTTGGGAAGGAAAGTGAGTGGTTGCTCTGTGGATAAGTTAATAAGCAAGCAGAGCTGCTTATTTGGTTGGTGGTGTAATTCAATAAATTGAAGGTGAGCGGTGTAACATTGCCTTGTTAGTGCAAGCATAAGGGAGCAAGTGGGGGATGCTGCTTATCCAAGGGTGAGTGTTTATGCTGCTCTTATGATTATTTTATTTTATGTTTTCTTCCATGGATGTTATTATCTACTGGGTCATGCTTTTGGTTGAAAGTAATACATATTGGTTAACAATCATGTTTATGGAAGTTTAATAAAGGTCGTCAAATGTCATTCAGTGTTGTGTTTTTATTTAAGTGGACCAGGACAAACATCTGTCATTCCTACATTATGTGTTTCATTCGGCTTGAAATAATGGTCATTTATCTCATGTCCTGTCCTGCCATTAGTTGTTACAAATGTAAGGCCTTATCTCTTTCCTGAAGTCATCATTCATAATTGTTCTTATATCAAACACAGTTTTACCCATAATAATCTGTATAAAATATTGTATAAGTTAAAATGCTTTGTCAGAGTAAGAGAGATTTGCAATACCTGTGACCCTTTGTGTGTACTGTCTCTGAACTGATTGTAATAAATATATATCAACCATGCTGAAATGACAAAAGATCTAATTGTATTCAGTTATTGGCTTTATAATAAGTACAGACATTACACTTAATATGTTCAAATCACTCAGTTTAGTTGTCGCCTCACAGTAAGACGTTGTGCCGTTCAATTCTCAGCTAAAGCGTCTTCTGTGTGGAGACATGCATGAATGGGCGTACCTTCATTGAAGGTTGTGCATCAGAGCTGGCAACTCGTATGTAAAAATCTACTGCCAATCATTAGCGGACCGGAGTTCCACTGTGGCGACCCCTAACCGGGAAAAGCCGAAAGACACACCAACAACAACAACTCAGTTTTAGGCCAATATAACACTTGATCCTAATCTTTATGTTCACAACATGATCTTTCATAGACAAATTAGGTCCCTTTATCACTGTTGCATTTTTAATATAAGTAACAGTATCAATGCACTGTCTACCCATTCTGATGTTCATGCTATCAGATATTCCATATAATATAACCTTACTTTTACCTATATTATTGTTGCACCAGTTTTACAATCGGCAGAGCACTTCAATATTCAAAAGTTAGGTTAAGTTGGAATACATAAATACACAATATTAAATAATACTAAGCCCTACAATGACCTTTAGGATATCTGTCAAAGAATACTTCTGTCCCTGCATCACAATACACTGCTTTCCTACAACCATTATTCTATCCAGATTACTATATTATGATTTTCAACTATTTGACACACACACTTTACAATCTGATTGTGTAACAAATAATACAGTGCTTTAATAAATATGTTTAAACAATCTACTCCTCATATAGTAGAGAGGAAAGTGAATCATAAAATGTACTATGGGATGTTAAAGTAGAATGCTCACTAGTAAACTGATGTTGCATAATGTCAAAATTAAGTCCATAATTACTTGCTGTTATCAGTAACCTCAGAATGCATCTTTTGGGTATTTACTAGTGTTAGAGGTTAAGCTTATTAATTTATAATAGAATATATCCTCTGTAGAAGCTCCTTTGTAAACTGGAGTTCTAACACTTATTTTCCACTCAGCAAGTACTATTTTGCTTCTTAGCAAGTCAGTAAATATTTTAATAAGCAATGTGATAATATATGGTGAGGCAATATGTAGAAAATAGCAAAATGTATTATCAAGGTCCACTGAAAAAGTTTGTTTGACTTCTCTAAGAGCATAACTATCCTTCTATACATAAATAAACACACACAGGCCCTATCCCTGTATTCTATCTCTTACAGGCTTTTGAGGGGAGATCTATGCCTGGCATACAGGGCATTGTCAGACCCCACTCTGACGGACCTCCTGCATCTCCACAAAACAAACAGTGTGAGAATTATCCATTCTAAAGGCATAAACCTTGCCTGTGATATAAATAACACCTGCTGGAGAGATAGGTATTTATCCCAGAGACTACACCGTTTATGGAACAGGCTCTCCATCCAGAAGCAGAATTCCTCCCTAACCCTATTCAAGTGCAATTTGGACAATTGGATGGAAAACCAGAAATGTATCCCTGGTCTGGCACCTATGTCTCTAACAGACTCAGATAACCTGTAAATGGTTTATCTCCCAGGCCTATGGTTATACTTATCAAGGGTATCAGAACTTATCACAGATTTGGGATACAGGGCTAGGCTTAAAGAATCCCTTGTGACACACACACACACACACACACACACACACACACACACACACACACACACACACACACACACACACACACACACGAGTTGGTAATTACATCAAATGTACATAAAGTTGACTTCTGTTCCTGGAAAAACAATTTTTACTTGCATGCTGTGTAATTCTACCTTTTTGTTGACATTAAAGGAGGCTGGCATTTGTGTGTTTTGATTAGTTTAAATGGATCTACATTACATTACTGATAGTCCATAATGCCAAAGATGAATTCACCGAGATGAAAATAATGAAATTTAAAATGCTGAACCACATAATTTTTCCCGGGGCAAGTAAACACTTGCCCAGTGTGGGGAATAATGCCCTTTTCCCCACTGTAGTGTGATCCCAGAGTTGGTACATATAATTAGAGGGGTGTGGGGGCCATAGAACCCCACCTAAGAGGGTTTTAGATAGTACGGTGTGTTGTAGTGTAGTTTTGGGCAAGTCTTTATTACCCCTGGGGAAAAGCGGCATGGTTTGACATTTTAAGTTTCTTTATTCTCATCTCGGCAAATTCGCCTTTGACATTATGGACTTTCGGCAATGTAAAGTAGATCCATATAACTATATACTTATATAGCTATATATATGTACCGTTTCACTCCATAATACTGAAATATCAAAACACTGAAAATGAGAAAATTTCATAATATGGGAGCTCAAAATACTGAAAATCAAAATCTTGAAAACTCAAAATCCTGAATGTCAAAATATTGAAAACAGATAAGATACATATACTGACTGTAAACAAAATGACTAATTACATTCCTTCAAATATAAGCAGGGGGGCAAGCCCCCCCTGCTCCCCCTTGTGGGGGGCAAACCCCCTACACCCCCTGCTACTTAAATATATCAACTCCAAGTTTGCACATAGTGTAGTGAAGTGCAATCTTGGAGTTGATATATTTAAGTAGCAGGGGGTGTGGGGGGTGCAGGATGGCTTGCCCCCCTGGTTATACTTGAAGGAAAGTAATATGATTTATCTTGTTTAAACTCAGTATATGTATGCTGTGTCTTTTCAGTATTTTGAGTTTCATTATTTTGAGTTTTCAGGATTTTGAACTTTCAGGATTTTGGTTTCAGTGTTTTGAATTTCAGTACTGTGATATTTCAGTAATATGAAGTGAAACCATATGTACATATAGGTCTACTTCAGTAGACCAAAATCTGACTTACATGACTTTTAAAAGACCAAGATGAAAAACCTGAATTCCCAGAAGAGTGACCTCTCGGAACGACAGGTCACTACAGGTAAGTAACTGCTCACCCAACCCACAAGCACACTAAAACCATAGCAAAGAAAACCCACACCCCCTAACTAAATATAGCAACTCTTAGATCGCACTACTGCAGAGGTAACATGCTGGCCAACTGGTTACTTACCCGCTGTGATCTGTTGGTGTTCTAAGTGGTTGGTCTTCAGGGATTTTGGGTTTTTCATCTCAGTCTTTTAAAAGTCAAGTAAGTGGGATTTCAAGTTCCTGAAGGGGACCCATACATATGCATGTACACATATATGCTTACACACCTATACTTCACTGATGCATCATACTGCGGTGGTGGTGCTGCGGTAGCGTTGTCGCCTCACAGTAAGATATCCTGTTTGATTCTCAGCTAGAGCATCTTCTGTGTGGAGACATGCTTGAATGGGCATACCTTCGTTGAAGGTTGTGTGTCAGGGCCGGCAACTCGGCACGTAAAAATCTACTGCCAATCATTAGCAGACTGGAGTTCCGCTGTGACAACCCCTAACCGGGAAAAGCCGAAAGACACAACAACAACAACTTCACTGATGCATTCTTTTGCAGGAGGTTTTGTGCACTTTTTTATTGTCATTTGTACAAACTGCACTTTCCTTTTTATATGTTATTATGTAGTATTTGTATTGCTGTGAATGTTAATTGATACAGTTTTTTTAGTAGTTGGCTGTTATCATGTGCTTGTTACACACTTCCTTAAATTGGGATACTGTTTATAGAATGTTAACACTGAGGAAGGGTTGTTGAAAGCTTTGTTCTTTTTTTGTCAATAAACATTACTTGGCATTTTTAAGTCAGAGTTGTTTTGTTTAACTGCTGTTAGTTTTCCGGCTTGTCTTCCATTGGATATCCTTAATTTTCTAACATTTTATAGTCCATTCAGACTTGATGGATAGTGGACTGTTTAAATGAAAAATACAAGTTTTCATCAAAACAGGTGCCTTTCAGTCCTCAGTAAAGTGTGGGTAAGACCCTTCTACATCCCTTATGCAAGGGGTTTGCCCTTCTACCCCGTTATGTAACAACTTAATATGTTGCATATCTACAGAAGATGTTATGAATATTCACTTTATTTAGCTGTATATCTATCTGTCTATCTATCTATCTATCTATCTATCTATCTATCTATCTATCTATCTATCTATCTATCTATCTATCTATCTATCTATCTATCTATCTATCTATCTATCTGTCTGTTTGTTCATCTATACTTTGTTGATCTGTTTTCAGGTAAAACCCAAGGTGGTATTTATACTAGTTGGAGAACTTTGATCAGGGCAAAGGGAACTTACCCTACTTTTTTCATTAGGTGCTTTAGGATGTTTTACATCCACATGCACTACAATCAGCTCAGGTAGATGACACCTTGGTTTAATGTCCCAGCTGAAAGATGAAACTGTCTGTCAACAGAAACCTAGGCTGCACATTATTTGATAGGGCAACTTGCTTTGAAGTTGTTATGCAGTACATATTAAAGTTGTTGGTAATGCATTTAGCTTTTGGCAGGGAATATATATGTTTTATTTAGGTATAGTATGCCATGATAAACCAGTGTAATGCACTATCAGTTGTCAGCAAGTAAACGTCAAGAGGAGAGCATGACTGTCTACATGGACTGTTTTTGAGTGCATGAACCACGAACATCAAGCACCATAGCACATTTAGAGTAGCTATCATTTTTTTATTTTATCAATGGGTTATATAAGTTCAGTGTTCATGGGTAAGTTGTATTTCTGTTGTCTTTGCTGCATTGGGCAGGATATGGTGCTACTGAATTTTACATCCCATATATAGTTTTTAAACTGCAGATGAATATTGTTTAGTACGACTTTAGAAACAAAATGCTTTAGATGATGAGTGAGAAAATAATTTTGTTCTTCATTGTGTGCTCTTTATCTCACATGTAAGATGCTAGAGTTTATCTATTTTAAGTAAGAGGATATGGTTGTCAAAGTCCCCGAAAAGAAATTGCAGGGGGTATGCACTACTGCAAAAATGATTATTTAATTTTTCATTGACAAAGATATTCTGGCATTACTGATGACATTATTTTTTTAAGAGCAATTCTTTACTGTTTATCAGATGCTCGTTTTTACATGCTGTGTAATTGGCATGCATGGTGCTTCTGTTATTTTGCCACTGATTACTGGCACCACCATTTTATAGTTATGCTTACACAATATTAAACATTGCCTCATGTCAGACAAGCAGTGCTTACTTTTAACTTTTAATGACTTGCCATTGTTAATGATGTGAATCCAAATATCAAAGTCAGCAATCCTGTGAAATCTTAATTTCAGGTTTATTTAAGCATTTCTTCTCAGACAAACACAATTAAACACACCAACTATTTACAATATAATTTGAGATATAAAATTAACTAGTAACCATATTGTTTTATTTCTACTATATTACGGATCTTAACAATGGGACCAGTGACTTTACAAGTTGCATTACATTCCACTTTATTAAGTTGATGTACATCTCAAGTTCTTTGTTTCATGTCAATGTCCTCATCAAGCTCAATTTCCATTACAGAATCTCATGCATCATTCTTTTTTATTACGAAGTTCTGTTTCTGATCCTTAATAGCTCTCATTTAAATTTTTGTAATCTCAGAACCCATTGTTTTCACCTCTGCCATTAATGGTTTGTCTTTAAAATCTAGACATTCCCAGAATAAATGCTCTCAAGAACCTCTTTTTGAACCATCTCATATCTCACATATGCTGCATATCTGTGAGGATATTTTTTAAAGTCATATAGGGAATGGAAATATTTGTGCAAATATTTCCATACAAAGTTTTCTTGATTTAGTTATGCATCTAGAATTAAGACATATTTTTCTTACACTGATCATCTGTAATATCATTCTATAATCATTCACTCTATCCAATGTTTGCATTTGCAGTATTTTTTTTCAAATCTAATATTGTCTGATATGTTTTACTTAGGTTCATAGGTAGGTACTAGGCTATCGGCCCTAGGGCCCATACAAGCCTAGCCAAAAAATGTACCCTGGCTTTTGCCACCCAAGAAAATTATTTTCCTGTGCCCCTGTCGAGCAGAGCCACAGAAGTGATCCCCTGGGTGAATTTCCCATTTCCCATCCAATCATCAAGATTTTTCTTGAAGAGTGCTAATGAGAAGCTCTGTTTAACATAGATAGGTAGTCTTTTCCAGAGTATGGGAAGTCTCTGGGACAGGAATCTATCCCTCCAGCATGTTCTGTTTATTGTGGTGACAAGGTTAAGGTCCCTAGATCGTGTAGCTCGTAGGGATTGGGATTTCTTTAAGTGGAGCATGTCCAACAGCTCTGGGTTTGACATAGCTTTGTATGTTAGACAGAGATCGCCCCTGAGTAGGCAATATGTGATGGAGTAAAGCTGGAGTTTTTTGAGACGGTCTGTATAGGGCATCTGTTTGAGGCCAGTAATCCTCTTTGTGAGGTATTCCTGTGGTCTTTCCAGTTGTTGCAGATGTCTTGTGAGGTACATACCAAAAGGGGCATTGTACTCTATAATGGGTCTAATGCGTGATGAGTAGAGGGGAACAATGACCTCTTTTTTTCTGGATGAGAGTCCTTTTGTGATGAGATGAGCCATGTAGAAGGATTTCCTGACCACTGTGGTGATGTGATTATCAAAGGAGAGACTACTACCCACCTGTGTCCCAAGGTCTCATGACATTTTTGGCATTAAGTAGACTACCAGCTATGTGGTAGTTCATGGGTACAGAGTTTTTACCAAAGGGGATGACAATACACTTTTTGACATTGAGCTTCAAGCCATGGCTTTGACAACAGGTATCTGTCTCAGTGAGGCCCTTTTGTAGTTTGTCCACATCGTTAGGAGTTTCGATTATGGATCTTAGTTTGCAGTCATCTGCAAACTTTGTTAGCCAAAGACCTTCTGTGTTGGTCTGCACTTCAGAGAAGTAGATACCAAACAGGAGAGGACCCAGGACTGAACCCTGTGGTACTCCACTTGTCCACTTACTTCTCCTTTCTGATCTACCATTTCTGTTTTGGCCTTTATTTTCAAATCTATTTGTGGTTCAGCAACCTCTGTATATCTTCTTTGCATTCTAACATTAGACCTATATATGCAAATTGATATGAATTCAGTAGCCCATATGTTTGTCTGTCTTCATTCCACGTTATTACAGCACCATTTTCTATCTGATTCAAAAATCGTGATTATTTGTTCTTTCTTTTTAAAATGCACATTACATTTTTAACATATTTTTTTATTACTAGATAGATATATAGCATAACTATTTAGTGCTGTTTTGTTTTCCAGGGTCTTACTTCCTTCACCTTAAAGACTTGCTTATTAATTACACACATATAGGGCTGTACATAATGCTGTTTAAATTATTTTCCTCGATCTGCAGAAATGCCCACAAGTGATCCCTTTAATACATCATCAGGCACTGTGCCAATCATATGCTCCCATTTGGCCATGTATTTCATGTCCTGAATCAAATATATTAATCTAGGTTCTGAGGCCTCATACATGCCTCAAAACCCATCCTGTTCCTCTGCCAGTGTTAGTTTTTCCCATTACAGCCTTTCACTACTGTTATCTCAAAGCAGATCCTAAATATCTTTGTTCATACTCTTCCTATTACTCATCTCTCAGATGGCATGTGTGTGTGTGTGTGTGTGTGTGTGTGTGTGTGTGTGTGTGTGTGTGTGTGTGTGTGTGTGTGTGTGTGTGTGTGTGTGTGTGTGTATGTGTAGCTCTCTCTCTCTCTCTATGTATATATATATATATATATATATACACACACACACACACACACACACACACACACACACACACACACACACACACACACACACACACACACAATGTAATCAAAAACATCTTAACTTTTATCTTATTTTAGATTTCTATAAATAATTTCCACTTATAGTCTTAATTTATCATATTTAAGTAATTGTTTCCACAATTTTAGCTGTTTGGATGACATCTTGTTTCATCTCAATACCCAAGTATCTCACCTTGTCATGACCCTATAAAAAGGAAAGTTCTGTACAAAGACATATGTTGAAGAATAATTCATAACTAAAGTGTTTGGTTTTGCTTCATTTACTTTATATCTTGATGTTCTATTAAATATTTCATTTTATCAAATATAAGTTTGTATCATGTTCTGTAGAGGTCACAAAAAGGGTTATTTTCTCATTGGTATTTCTACATTTATATCTAGTTATATTTGTTTAACCTATGTCCTTGGCTAATGGCTCTAAATACAAAACAAATAGTGGAAGTAAAAGTGGACATCCCTACCTAGTTCTTCTTGTAAGCCTAACACTTTAGACAGCTCACCACCACATTTCATCCTAGTGTGACCTCGCCTGTAGGTATTAAATATTAATTTGCATATTTATGGAACATCATATACCTTAACTGATCTCCTTAGAAAGTCCTAGTTCACTCTGATAAATAGTCTTTTGGCACTGAAACCTATTAGCATGCTTAATGTATTACTCTTGTCCAGTGTGTCCCCTTGAATCATAAGGGTTCTGTTAATATTGTAAAATGTTTGCCTACCTCCTATAAATAATACTGAACTAGGTCTATTATTCTGAGCAATATATATGTCATTCAATTGCCAAAATTATTATAGACACTTTGTTGTCATGGTGCTGAATGAAAATTAGTCTGCATGACCCTGGGTCAAGAGGATGTTTCCCCACTTATGGAATTACTTCCAGGACTGTTTCTTTCCATTTCAAGGACACATTCCCATCCAAAGAAATATTGTTATAAGGTACTAGTCAGGCGTTTTATCTCCTTTTCCTTCTTTTTCTGCACTTATATTGGAATTCCATCACTACCAGGAGTTTTCACTGTACTCTGTATTTTTATTGCTTATTTAATTTCAATTTCCTTTTACTTTTGATGTTAATATACCACTTTCTGTTTTTTCTCACTGAAAGAGTTGTAATTGTGTTAGATATACTATCATTCCTTTGTGTTGATTTCAGTATCTACATGTAGCCTATATAGTATACAGTAATCATTTTCCATTGCATTCATAATTTTACTGAGTTCATTTTTATACAACTATTATTATAATACTTGATTTTAGTTATTTTTATTTCAGTATTGAGCCAACAATCTCTTTGCTGTAGGGTCATTGTCAGAATAATAGTTGTTATAAAACAGTTGCTCTACATTCGTTCATATTTTCTTAGAGTTCTTGCATTGAACTTCTAGATTCTTTGAATTGCTGTACAGCTTGATGTGCTCTAGTTCTGTAAATCCCTTACTTTATAAGCATCTAGTGACCTACTGTGACAATTATTTAATACTTCATTTGATTTAATTGTGTCCATATTTCTAACCTTCAGTTTACAGTTATCTCATTTCTTTTCAAAGCAGTGCACTTCTTGGTTTCAAATCAAATAAAATTTCACTTAAAGTTTGTGGATCTTAATGATTATATTGCTTCCTTTTTTTTCAGAAGTAGTGCTGGGAAAAATGCCAGTATCTATCACAGCAGGCATTTACTTGCTTGCAAAACTTAATTTGTATAGGTGCATGGACTGGAATTACCTCTGGATATATTTTCATTGTTCATATTGTGTTATAGGTATATGAACTCTATCTAATGTTGCCTAAGAACCAACTCTTACTGAAAAATGTGCACATTCCATTTCATTCTGTATTATTTGTGTTACATCAATAAGCTCAAATACATGCATATATTTCTCCAGGTATCAGCCCTCAGCTGATACTCTTATGATATTTTGGCCTTCCAGAGACAACTTTTTTTATTTCTTATAATGTTCATGTCTCCATCTAGTTTCATGCATTCTTGATAAATGCTGTAACTTCTCCTACAGCATTCTTTATGTCTCATCTCACTACTTTTGGTGGGATACATAGTGCAGTCAGCGTACTTTGTATACCCTACCAACAGCCTCTTACCACTATCAGTCATTTCTCAGTCATTATTCATATACCTTTTTAAATCAATATTAAGACCTATTTTCCTCACATTTTATTCATCAAAGAAACCATCCTTTTCACTGTTCTTTACAGCATGTTCAAGCTGTTTATGATACGAGTGTGTTTCTTGAAACATTATTGCCTGTACATTACTATTGTAAATTACTATTGTAAATATAAGTCAGTAGCTTATCCTGTTTTTTTTCAGGTCTATACTAGTTCATCAAAAGTTATTTCCTGTGAACACATATTCAGCGACACGTGTTCTGCAAAAATCACTTCCATGATTTGCTGAATTTTCCAAGGGCAATGAAACAGTTGCCCTGCAGAACAATGGAACCCACACATTACTAAATCAAACCCACCCTAACTATGTGCACCAACTCTGAGATCCAACTACAGTGGAGAAAAAAGTTGTGTAGTTGGCCAGTTACTTCACTGCCCTTGGAAAACTCAACAAATTACAGAAGTGATTTTTGCTGAATATGTGTTGATTAATAGGATTTTATTTTATAAGATATCATATTATCCCTATGTTGATAGATAGTCAGGTGATGTACATTCTTGTATATTCATTGCACAGGTAGTTTATTACTACAACCAGTGCACATTTTTAAAATATCAATTTTAACTGTCATTATATATGTCAAAAGTTATAGCTATTTTCATAAGGGCAAGTTTGACTACCCACAGATACAATTACTTAACTCTTTTTCAATCAAGCTTGACTTGTCAAGGAAGGCAAGATGTATTCCAACTGCACATGAGACCGATCAGTATACGGGTTCAGAATCTCTTACTCTGAAACCTAGTAACAAATGTGGTTTTAATCAAGCAACATACAAAATTAAAATAAGCAGTTATTTTCACACTGGTAGTTGCTGATCTCAATAGTTTTTAAAATATATATTTGCTATGCATCTTTTTCATTTTAACTATACTAAACATCTCTCACTCTAAATGCATTTCTGTGGATTTATTCCATCAAGCAGTGTTCCCTCTACATTGGTTTTGTGAATCTAGCCTGATTACAGTCAAAATACTTGCCTCATTAACTTTCCATACATTCCTAAACCTAGTGCTTGCATTACCAGAACTATCTTTATATAATATTTGCATACTGCCTTCCATCAGATAATATATTGATTTTTTTTATATTCATCATTCATTTACTACTTCTTACCTTCCTTTCCTCACATCATTGCACTTTTATTAAAATAAACATTACTTAGTTTGCAGATTAAAAGCAGAAGCTTTCATTTGATATAATGTAGTTGATATTAATATTAAAGGGTAACAGGAAACCAAACCAAAGAACAGCAAGCTTCAAGACGAGACCAGACCAATGTAATCCAAAAACCGGAGAATGCCAGTAAGTTGTTACAAATGGACTTTAATGAAAAGAACAAGCCCTTTCGCTCGGCTAAGTACCGAGCTTTCTCAAGTTGAAAATGAATTTAACAGTTACAAACAATGACATTATATAAGTCTTTCCCTATCACATGATTAGTTAATTAACTACTAATTTCAAGTCAATTAACTGCAAGTGAAAAATTCCTTCACCTTTAAAGACTTGCTTATTAATTACACACATATAGGGCTGTACACATGTTGTTAAATTATTTACCTCGATCGGCAGAAATGCCCACAAGTGATCCTTTTAATATATCATCAGGCACTGTGCCAATCATATGCTCCCATTTGACCATGTATTTCATGTCCTGAATCAAATATATTAATCTAGGTTCTGAGGTCTCACATGCCCTCAAAACCCATCCTGTTCCTCTGCCAGTGTTAGTTTTTCCCATTACAGCCTTTCACTACTGTTATCTCAAAGCAGATCCTAAATATCTTTTTTCATACTCTTCCTATTACTGATCTCTCAGATGGCATGTGTGTGTGCGTGTGTGTGTGTGTGTGTGTGTGTGTGTGTGTGTGTGTGTGTGTGTGTGTGTGTGTGTGTATGTAGCTCTCTCTCTCTCTCTATGTATATATATATATATATATATATACACACACACACACACACACACACACACACACACACACACACACACACACACACACACACACACACACACTACAATGTAATCAAAAACATCTTAACTTTTATCTTATTTTAGATTTCTATAAATAATTTCCACTTATAGTCTTAATTTATCATATTTAAGTAATTGTTTCCACAATTTTAGCTGTTTGGATGACATCTTGTTTCATCTCAATACCCAAGTATCTCACCTTGTCATGACCCTATAAAAAGGAAAGTTCTGTACAAAGACATATGTTGAAGAATAATTCATAACTAAAGTGTTTGGTTTTGCTTCATTTACTTTATATCTTGATGTTCTATTAAATATTTCATTTTATCAAATATAAGTTTGTATCATGTTCTGTAGAGGTCACAAAAAGGGTTATTTTCTCATTGGTATTTCTACATTTATATCTAGTTATATTTGTTTGCCCTATGTCCTTGGCTAATGGCTCTAAATACAAAACAAATAGTGGAAGTAAAAGTAGACATTCCTACCTAGTTCTTCTTGTAAGCCTAACACTTTAGACAGCTCACCACCACATTTCATCCTAGTGTGACCTCGCCTGTAGGTATTAAATATTAATTTGCATATTTATGGAACATCAAATACCTTAACTGATCTCCTTAGAAAGTCCTAGTTCACTCTGATAAATAGTCTTTTGGCACTGAAACCTATTAGCATGCTTAATGTATTACTCTTGTCCAGTGTGTCCCCTTGAATCATAAGGGTTCTGTTAATATTGTAAAATGTTTGCCTACCTCCTATAAATAATACTGATCTAGGTCTATTATTCTGAGCAATATATATGTCATTCAATTGCCAAAATTATTATAGTCACTTTGTTGTTGTCATGGTGCTGAATGAAAATTAGTCTGCATGACCCTGGGTCAAGAGGATGTTTCCCCACTTATGGAATTACTTCCAGGACTGTTTCTTTCCATTTCAAGGACACATTCCCATCCAAAGAAATATTGTTATAAGGTACTAGTCAGGCATTTTATCTCCTTTTCCTTCTTTTTCTGCACTTATATTGGAATTCCATCACTACCAGGAGTTTTCACTGTACTCTGTATTTTTATTGCTTATTTAATTTCAATTTCCTTTTACTTTTGATGTTAATATACCACTTTCTGCTTTTTCTCACTGAAAGAGTTGTAATTGTGTTAGATATACTATCATTCCTTTGTGTTGATTTCAATATCTACATGTAGCCTATAAAGTATACAGTAATCATTTTCCATTGCATTCATAATTTTACTGAGTTCATTTTTATACAACTATTATTATAATACTTGATTTTAGTTATTTTTATTTCAGTATTGAGCCAACAATCTCTTTGCTGTAGGGTCATTGTCAGAATAATAGTTGTTATAAAACAGTTGCTCTACATTCATTCATATTTTTTTAGAGTTCTTGCCTTGAACTTCTAGATTCTTTGAATTGCTGTACAGCTTGATGTGCTCTAGTTCTGTAAACCCCTTACTTTATAAGCATCTAGTGACCTACTGTGACAATTATTTAATACCTCATTTGATTTCATTGTGTCCATATTTCTAATCTTCAGTTTACAGTTATCTCATTTCTTTTCAAAGCAGTGCACTTCCTGGTTTCAAATCAAATAAAATTTCACTTAAAGTTTGTGGATCTTAATGATTATATTGCTTCCTTTTTTTTCAGACGTAGTGCTGGGAAAAATGCCAGTATCTATCACAGCAGGCATTTACTTGCTTGCAAAACTTAATTTGTATAGGTGCATGGACTGGAATTACCTCTGGATATATTTTCATTGTTCATATTGTGTTATAGGTATATGACCTCTATCTAATGTTGCCTAAGAACCAACTCTTACTGAAAAATGTGCACATCCCATTTCATTCTGTATTATTTGTGTTACATCAATAAGCCCAAATACATGCATATATTTCTCCAAGTATCAGCCCTCAGCTGATACTCTTATGATATTTTGGCCTTCCAGAGACAACTTTTTTTATTTCTTATAATGTTCATGTCTCCATCTAGTTTCATGCATTCTTGATAAATGCTGTAACTTCTCCTACAGCATTCTTTATGTCTCATCTCACTACTTTTGGTGGGATACATAGTGCAGTCAGCGTACTTTGTATACCCTACCAACAGCCTCTTACCACTATCAGTCATTTCTCAGTCATTATTCATATACCTTTTTAAATCAATATTAAGACCTATTTTCCTCACATTTTATTCATCAAAGAAACCATCCTTTTCATTGTTCTTTACAGCATGTTCAAGCTGTTTATGATACGAGTGTGTTTCTTGAAACATTATTGCCTATACATTACTATTGTAAATTACTATTGTAAATATAAGTCAGTAGCTTATCCTGTTTTTTTCAGGTCTATACTAGTTCATCAAAAGTTATTTCCTGTGAACACATATTCAGCGACACGTATTCTGCAAAAATCACTTCCATGATTTGCTGAATTTTTCAAGGGCAATGAAACAGTTGCCCTGCAGAACAATGGAACCCACACATTACTAAATCAAACCCACCCTAACTATGTGCACCAACTCTGAGATCCAACTACAGTGGAGAAAAAAGTTGTGTAGTTGGCCAGTTACTTCACTGCCCTTGGAAAACTCAACAAATTACAGAAGCGATTTTTGCTGAATATGTGTTGATTAATAGGATTTTATTTTATAAGATATCATATTATCCCTATGTTGATAGATAGTCAGGTGATGCACATTCTTGTATATTCATTGCACAGGTAGTTTATTACTACAACCAGTGCACATTTTTAAAATATAAATTTTAACTGTCATTATATATGTCAAAAGTTATAGCTATTTTCATAAGGGCAAGTTTGACTACCCACAGATACAATTACTTCACTCTTTTTCAATCAAGCTTGACTTGTCAAGGAAGGCAAGATGTATTTCAACTGCACAGGAGACCGATCAGTATACGGGTTCAGAATCTCTTACTCTGAAACCTGGTAACAAATGTGGTTTTAATCAAGCAACATACAAAATTAAAAGAAGCAGTTATTTTCACACTGGTAGTTACTGATCTCAGTAGTTTTTAAAATATATATTTGCTATGCATCTTTTACATTTTAACTATACTAAACATCTCTCACTCTAAATGCATTTCTATGGATTTATTCCATCAAGCAGTGTTCCCTCTACATTGGTTTTGCGAATCTAGCCTGATTACAGTCAAAATACTTACCTCATTAACTTTCCATACATTCCTAAACCTAGTGCTTGCATTACCAGAACTATCTTTATATAATATTTGCATACTGCCTTCCATCAGATAATATATTGATTTTTTTTATATTCATCATTCATTTACTACTTCTTACCTTCCTTTCCTCACATCATTGCACTTTTATTAAAATAAACATTACTTAGTTTGCAGATTAAAAGCAGAAGCTTTCATTTGATATAATGTAGTTGATATTAATATTAATTTTAAATACATTTTTATTTATTTATTTATTTTATTTATTTGACATTTGTTAACTGGTTTAGTCTGATTGTGCAAGAAATCCTTTTTCAGTAGAGGCCAGAGGAGTAAAGCTCCAAAACATAAACAAAATATACAAATATAGAGTTTAACTATTAGCAATAACAAAGAACTCATAAGGTATACCAACAGTAAACAGACTTCTAGACAAAATCTTAAATAGTTCCATACACACAGAGAGTAGGAGTACAGTTGGCACTTGGTAGTTAACAACAAGTTAAAATATAAAACGTAATTAACATTTGACAATAAATAGTTTATGATTTTGGGATAAATTTGAGATCTGATACTTATTATTTATATTAATCAAGTAGTTATTTTCTGTGTGTTACTTACTGACTTCAAAAGTTTTAATGTATCATTCAGAGTGCAACTCACACTGGGACCTCACTTAAGTGTTTCCAGTGCATTTTATTGAAATCTCCCACATTTTTAAAAAGCTGTTTCATCATCTTTTTTCTGTCTTATCATTTTGTTTTGGAAAACAGGAAAGATATCCATATGAATCTTTTCCTTAAGTGTCCATAGTTTACATTTATAAATTGTTGACTGGATGCTTGTTCCCTTGCCATGTCCCTGTCTCAATCTTCTTTTTTTCTTTTTTTACCAGTTCTTGTTGTGCATTTGAGGGTTTGTATTTTTTTGTTTGTTTTATGAGACAGAAGACTATAAGTAATATGGAATGTTATAACCTGAAATAAAGTTTCATGTCTTTTAAAAGTGTTATGGAAGAAGAAAAATATTTTCATCAGATCATGTCCTGTAGTAAAAAAAAAATTTATATACATAAACCATCATGTCTCCTACCTTTAAGATTGTTCTCTTCCTGCATAAAATGGAAAAAAAATCATCCTTTAGCTGTTATGGCAGTAATTTAGTCCATATAAGTACTGGCTGCTTTCTTAGTTGCATCATCATCAAACCCCTTTTTCCCATTCAGGGTGTTGTGTTATCTGACTCTTTTGATTCAGTGCCACACTTCAGCCTTCTTAGACACTCATGCCTGACTGCTAAAGAACTTCTCCCATGCAATTCATCTGCCTTTTTCCAGATGCCTGCATTTGCTCTTACCTTCATCCTGTCTGTCCCAAATTTTCTTTACAAGATTGTCTTCCGCTTTTCTGCACATTTGCCTGAACCACCATAAGCTGTTCTCTTTGATGTTTTCGGCAATTGAAGCTACTTTGGCTTCTGCTCTTATGTGTTCATTTCTTTGCCTGTCGCACAATGTGCATCCTTCCACCCATCTCAGGCACTTCATTCCCATCACCTCTAGTTTCCTTATCTGCACTGCCTTTACTGCCCAAGTTTCTGTACAATACAGTAGTATTGGTCCCACCACTGTTTTGCACACATTGCTTTTCAGCTTCTTTGGCATTTATCTGAAATGCACTACACCTGACATTATGCCAATTGGCTGCAGCCCTTCTGATTCTAGCTTTGACCTCTTCATTCAGACTTCCCATGTCCTCAACCACCCTTCACAGACACTTGAAGCTATTAACCTGTTCTACTCCCTTCCCTTCTATCTCAATTCCCAGATTCTCCTGCTCTCCCCATTTTGCTGCCATTATGTCTTATATATACTTTTCATCCCATGTGCCTTCACTTTTGCATTCCATTCTCCTATCATTTGCTGAAGTTCTTGCCCAGAGTCTGCCTGTAATGCCACATCACCTGCATACAGCAACTTTGTTGATCTGTCCCCTCCAACCTGTTTGCTATATAGTCTATCACCAGTATAAACAGCAGTGGGCTAAGAGCTGAACCCTGATGCACTCCCACTCTCACTGAAACCCCTCTGTGAGACTGAACACTGTTCATACTTGACTCACTGGGTCCTTGTATACAGCCTGCACCAATTCTACCAATGGTTCTGGGACTTCAAACCACCACAGTAGTGCCCAAATCAGCTTTCTTGGGACCTTGTCATGTGCTGTCTCCAAGTTTAGGAATGCCTAGTTAGACTCCATTTTCATCTCTAGCTTATTTTCAACTATTTATCTCACTGCAAAGATTAGGCCTCTTATACTGCATCCTGATCTGAATCCAAACTGCTCATCTCTCATTTTACTTTCTACTGGTCTGGGTAACCATTTATCAACCACCCTCTCCAGAACTTTTATGTGATGTGACAGGAGTTTGATACCTCTGTACTGTCTACAGTTCTGGATGACCCCTTTGTTCCTGTACACTTACATGAGTATGCTTATTCTCCAGTCATCTGGGCTATGACTTTCTCTCCACACTGCAATGAGTAGCCTCATGACCTATTTCTCCCCATCTCACCCAGCATCTATATCACATCTGCTGTGTCCTCATCTTAGCCTGCTGCTTCCCCAACTACATTATCCTAAGTGCTATTCTTATTTCATCTAGAGTGGATTCCTCTTCTCTCATCGTAGGCTGTGTCTGGGGCAGTACAGCTTTTGAGGAGTTTTCTTCATTCAGAAGCTGCTGTATGTGTTCCTTTTACCTGCCATTGATGTCCTGTGGACTGGTGAGCAGGTTGTTGCTGGCATCATTTATGAAGGGTGCCTGACTATCTTCTTTATCTTTCTGTCTTTGTCTTGCAACCTGATATAGTTTCTTTATGTCATCTACTCAGTCACTTTCCAGAAGCTGATAGAGTGGTTCTGATGCCCTGTTCTTTGCTACTCCATATTTTTAGCTTCTTTGTCAGCTAACCAGTATTCCTTTCTAGCCTGGTCCGTCTTTTTTATCGTCCACTTTTTCCTGCACTCTTTCCTTCTTTTGATGACTTTCTGGACTTCTGCATTTCACCAGCAGTTTTCTTTATGCACTTTATTTCCATAGCTGGCTCAGCCGCACATCTGTTCTGCAGGCCTCCACATACTGTTTTGAGGTGCTCCCATTCTTATTCCATTGCACATATTTCCTCCTGTTCTTGGGTTGCTAAAGCTCTGAGTAATTCCTTGTATTATTGTACTTTCTCTCCAGTCAGCCTCAAAGTCTTCAGTCTGATGTCTGTTGACTTTAGAGCCCTATCTGGCCATTGCTTGCAGCTGATTTTGGCAACCAGTGGTTTATATTGCGGGCCGACTGTTTCACTGGGGATGACTTTGAAATCACTGATTCTACACCAGATTCCTTTCCTTACATGTTGATCACTCTTGTATGTGGTCTTGTGACTGTCTGTCTTTCTGAACCATGTGTTAGCTACTATCAAGCTCTTTGCCAGACAGAATTCTAGAATGGCCTCTCCTTCTTTATTCCTGTTGCCCCACCCATGTCAGCCCAGGCAGTCCTCATATCCTGTTCTGTCTGTCCCGATATGTGCACTTAAGTCACCCATTAACAACACCAATTTCTGTTGTCTTGTTTTAACTAGTAGGCCCTGTAGCTGCTGTTTGAATGCACTCTTTTCCTCACTATCACAACCCTGCTGCAGGACATAGGCTGAGATGATGAATACTACCCTATTATTACACTGGAGTCTGATTGCTATGAGTCTGTCACTAATTCTGATGGTATCCTCACTGTCTTCTGAATCTCTCCATCACCACAATTCATAAAACATTTCTAGCCTGTCCTAGCATAGTAGATACTGGATCCCAACCCTAATAAGATTTGCTGCATTGGCCTTCCATCTTGTCTCTTGGATACATAGGATGTTCAGCTTCTTCTGTACCATCATGTCATCCACTTCCAAGCTCCTTCCTGTCAGTGAACCTACACTGAGTGTAGCAATTCTTAGTTCATGTTTGGCAGGTTGATTGGTTTTATGCCCAGATTTCACTCAACAGAGCTATCTCAGGTAATCCAGGCTGGGCATATGGACACCAGCCAGCCAGTAGCTTATTCCCTGGCATAGTTCACCAGTAAATCCCAATGCCCATTTGGGAACATTAATCAACATGACCAAATCACCTATATCCATATTTTACACCATCAAGTGGCTAGCCCTGCCACAGGCACTGCCACAGGTACGTAGTCTCTGATCCATGTTCTCCTACCTTGGTGCCCAAAGTGGTTGGTCCATACAACTCTTCTCCTGTAGGGCATCATGTAGAGTATGTGCTGCTGCCCACAGCTCTATTCATTGGTGAGTTTGAGATGGAAACATAGCATGTTTTTTCAGAGGTGGGAAGAACCACACAGAGACAAAAGGTGAACATGCAAACTCCAAACAGGTACTGGACAGAGATTATGATTGAGCTTTGTACCTTGTGCATCAGAGGCAAAGATCTTAACCATTATGCTAACTGGTCCCCCTTATGTGCCTAGTAATTTGTTTTCAAATTGTGCCTGAATACCAGTGAAGTTTCTTCCTCCCCAAAACAGATAATCCTAGAAAAAATAAATGATACTCAGAATAAACACAGAAAAAAACATACTGTAATTTAAATTCACAAAATAATAATAAAGTAATAACATTTGGTCTCCATACATTTAACTTCTTATTTGCTAGACTGCATACAACTACTGGTTGTGATCTGAATTCACCTATTATGTGTAAGTTCATTCACTGTGAATGAACATTTATTAAGTATTATTTCATAATTGTCAAACCGCCTAGTTACAGCTTTCAGTTCCATCTTATCTATAAAGCCTGAGTGCTTTTAATCCTGGCCATTTAACTGTATTCAACCTGGAAAGTAAGACATTCTTTGCTATAATAGCATCATTGTAGTAGTAGTAGTAGTAGTAGTAGTAGTAGTAGTAGTAGTATTAGTAGTAGTAGTAGTAGTACTAGTAGTAGTAGTAGTAGTACTAGTGCTGCAGGGTAGTAGTAGTAGTAGTACTGCTAGTAGTAGTAGTGGTAGTAGTATTAGTTAGTAGTACCCAAACTGAGTTACCCCCCCCCCTTCATATAATATACATTTATTTTTATTTTTTAAAAAATTTTAATATCCAACTAGATGTTCTTCATTCATACCCATATCCCATTACTTAATGTTTTTGATTAAAATGTTTTATGAGTTTTTTGCTGATAGATTGAAGACAATTATCAAATAGAAATACTTTTGATAATATAAGAAGAACTTTAACATTAATTGATTTTGCAAATAGGAAAAGAAAGATTTAACACTTATTAGTCTTGATATAGGTTCAGCATTTGATTCAGTAAGTTGGAACTATCTGTTTACCTTACTGAAATGCACAAATTTCTCTGATGCATTTGTAAATTTAATTGAGCATTTATACAAAGGCAGCTGGCTTATATTAAGGTAGGAACATATGTTTCACAAAAATCCCCATTCTTAAAGGTACAAAGCAAGGATGTCCACTTTCTCCACTATTATTCACTTTAGTAATGGAGCCTTGGGCTAATTTGATTAGAAACAGTACTGACATAGAGGGTTTTGAAATAGAAGAAAATACAACATCAAAAATTCAACTTTTGCAGATGATGTTCTAATTACATCAACAGGATCTAATTCTTCTATGCAGTCTTTATTTGATAAAATGATGAATTTTAAAAGTATTTCTGGTTTAATATTCAATGAAGAAAAACTAAAATACTACCTATATATACAGAAAAATACTCTCATTAGTGATTTTACTAAATATGTACCCAACTCAGGTCAGATAACTTATTTAGGTATAATACTATCTAAAGATATTAAATCTATTATATATAATAACTATAATACCTGTTTTCTTAATATACAAAATCTTTTTAATACCTGGAATAATATGTTTTTACTATGGAGGAGAGACTTACAATTATTAAAATGATAATATTCCCCAAGATTTTATACTTAATACAATCAATAATACTTTCACCTACAAAATAACTATCAAGAAACTGAATACACTAATGTTAAATTTCTTATGGGCACCTAATAGACCTAGGATTGCATTAAAGAAACATACTAATAGCTGGTCTCAAGGGGTATTTCTTTTCCAGACTTTAATTTATATATTATCTCTTCTATTATAAAGTATTACTTTATTAATAGATCGGTCATATGTCGCAAAATGGAAAGATTATTGGGAGCTAATTAGTATGCACTTCATGAAAATCTCCTTAACACATAAAAATATGATTATAAATAACTCCATGTTGTGGTTGCTAAAGGAATTTTGTACTTCACCTATTGCACCTAAACATATGGTCTGTTACCCATTAAATATTATTATTAGTTATCGTAACTTTATATTCATGCACCCTAAGTATAGGGAATGGAATTTTATTGTATTCCTATAATTTATACTCAGGGTATGCTTATGTCATCTACTGAAGGAGCTCATTTAGCTATAGATAATAATCTAAAGTACTGGTATCAGCTGATATCTGATAATAAAGTTAAAAATCTAGATTTCTTAAAACAAGAATTTGATCTAAGAGAAACTTGCTGGTTAGAGGTTCAGATCTTTAGACAACATCTCATTGATAGAATAGATCTAATGTCTATAACAGTTAAAGAATCTATTCCAAAACTGATTGATTACTTGATAATAAATTTACAGCATAAAGTTTCTGATAAAGGTAAACTTTCATATATACATAAAATTATCAGACAAGAAACTTTTTACAATGTAGATTCATACTGGAATTATTTCACCTCTATTAATGGGGACCCACCAACTCAACAAGATAAACAATATATATTGAATCTGCTTATAGAACTACATCTTCCATTGTCTGGAGACTTTATACATGGAAATTTTACATAGATCTTTTATACACCTTTGATGATGAATAAAATTAATAATAAAGATAATCTATGTAAGAGATGTAATGTAGAAATTAATGCTGACTGGGCTCATATGTTTTATGACTGTATGAAGTTGAAAGAATACTGGAAGTCAATTAATGAATTTTGCAGGCTCTTTTACAGATAATTTCATTATTTCTAAGTCTCTTATATTATTCAACACACCTGTACCTCAATGTGTTAAAAGATTAAGCTTCCCTTGTTATGGTCTATCCTAGCAGTGGCTAGGAAAATAATAACTAGAAATTGGATTTCAGATACACCTCCTTCGTTCAATGAATTTAAAAATGTTATGAATATAATGTGTCATATGGAAATAAGCACAATTAGAATGAGAACAACTAGAAAAACATCACACTTTATTGTATGGGATAATTTACAAAATTTGTTAAAAAAATTCTAATTTCAATAGCACAGTATTTTAGTTTAATTAATTGATCTGATTGTAGTGGATGTCTTTGTAAATACTTTAGTTGTTTTGTTGAATATTATAATAATACCTATTTTTAATTATTTGTATAAAATTGTTATGATATTTCTCTTATATGTTAAAACAATAAACTTGTTTTGAAAAAGAAAAGGCTTTGTACCCCAGAATGTGTATGTGACAATATGGCACTGTTAGCTCCCTAATGAGATGTTAACAGTCTCTCCTCTTCATAATGACACTATGCATCAGATTGACTGAATATGACTGTCAACATGCTTACCTAAGTAATATGTGAAAAACTGGATTCCTGTTTTAAAGCACGTCAGCCATTTAAACAAAATGTGCAGAAGCATTAAAGGTGCACTTCATAGGGCTGCTAGAATTTATACAGCTCATTAGTGATAACATGTAAAGAGTCAGCAGCCGCAGCACTGCTTTTTGTAAATAAGAATAGGCTCACTATAACTGGATAAAACACTAGGGCTGGACGCACAGCTCTCCTTCATTTGTGAGACATACTCGATTTCCATTTTGGATCATGGTGACAGGCTGCATTCCATCCAAACCAAGGAAAAACAAATGATTGTGTACAATCACCCATGTACAAGACTAAACAGTCCTGTGAGTCAATAGGAGGAACTTTTCAAGTTTGTCTCAATGAAAACAGGACCCTTCTGTATGAGACTTATTGAATGGTTCTACAAAAATAAGGCTCTACAGTTCTGTTGATGAACATGTTATGGGGCAGAGATTTGACCACAGAGATGTGAAAATATGCATTTTTAAACAGAGAAGAACAACAATGCACTTTGAGTAGATAAATTCAGCAACCTTTCCTTTCTGGTTTAAAAATGTCATATATCTTCATTTTTTTGAGCCGCACCATTCCTGTGACTGTGATGGAAACTGACTGATAACCTGTAACTGCATTAAGCTGTGCCACAAGCTTTGATTTTTCTCCATTTTCTCTCTGTTTTTGCTGCTACTTAATCGCACTCAGACTTAAGGGAGAGCTGTAGAGCTGGAAAATGAGTGGTAGTCAAGACATGAGATGCAATCAGCATTTGATCTAGAGGACCGCTGCCCTCTCCAAATGTATGTCTCTCACCAGTAGCTCAGTGCTAGCATTGAGATCTGTTATGTAATCAGCATGTCTGAACAGCAGTATATCCTTCTTAGTAAAGTAAAAAATATTTTTAGTAGGCTCCTTAGTAAATCAGTATATTGGCATGCAAATGCATAGCTAAATAATATAAAAACATAGGTGGGTACCACATGAGAAACATAAGTGACTTTTTTCAGAGAGAAGGTGGATAATGGATGTAGGCTGGCAGAGTCAAGGTGGTGAGGGAATTCACGATGCATAAAACAAACATTAGACATTTTCTCTGAAAACTAGTAAAGTAAGTTGCTGGATCTTCCTTTAAGAAAATGTATAGGTCCTGTGATATCCAAACATTAAAAAATGCAACAAATAGAAAAAAAATGCAGATTGTTCACTATTCAATAAAATGTACAGTTCATTTAAGCTAAGTCAAAGCCTAGTTATGTAGAGAATATAAATGCATTTAAACAAACAACATCATTAAATTGTGAAAAACAGCTTAAAAATATACTTTGGCTAAATACGTCTTGTATGTGAAAAGTGTTTTTCAAATTTAGATGTTTAACTAAACAAATGTAAATTAATACTCCCTCTTGCAATTAAGAAGCATACTGACATTTTCATTTATGATGCAAGAGTCAAACATGCTTGCTTCCATTTTACATTCTTCTATCTCCTGTTTTCTCATTCTGTAGTAATAAATGATGTTTGATCTCCCTTAAGGGTAACAAGTTAAACACACACACACACACACACACACACACACACACACACACACACACACACACACACACACACACACGCACACGCACGCACACACACACACAAACACACACACACACACACACACACACACACACACACAGTACCCTGAAGTGTAAAGCAGTGTTTGGAGATGGAACTGACTGCATGGAAAGCCATTATACTGTCTCTGTTACCATCTTTGATTTATTATTTATTTAATTTTGCATTTGATAACCAGGTAGTGACTAACTGGGCCATGGAGCCCGTTTTCAGCAGAGACCCAGGGAGTAAAGCTCCACACACAATGTTTTTGGAAAGATAACACAAAATCATAAAAATCATAAAATTACATACAGACAGTAATACAGTTAATACAAAACTAATGCATATATATTCCAGTTGTCCAGAGATAAAAAATGATGATGTGGCTAGCATTGTAGATACTGAAATATCAGTGAGTGAAATTGATTGAGACAAGCATCCATAGTGTCATCAGTTGTAGCCCAATTAAAATGTTATTGTATACTGAAAGCTAAAAATCTAAAATGGGTAGAGCAAGAAGATAAAGTTCCTTTGAGAAGGGGGATGGATAAAAAGTAGATTGGGAGGGGACTGATTATCCAGGAGAACTGCTGGAGCAGAACCACCTGGATTAGAGATATTCTCTGGTTTTAGTTTTAAAGGCAGAGTAGTTGGGAGTGTTTTGAATGTGTTGGGGGAGAGCATTCCAGCCTTAGCTATTTTATTAGAGTAGAGGCAGTCGCCATGGTAGTTGTGTGACTGGGTTATTGTTAGCATCAGTCGATCAGGAGATCTAAGGAGTCTTGTACTGACTTGCAGTTGAACTAGGAAGACAGTGAGAGGCATAGGTTGGGATTGTAAATGATTTTGTATGCAAAGGTGAGATGATTCAGTGTTAACAGGTTGGGAAGCTCAAGCCAATTCAGTTGTTGGAGAGCAGAACAATGATGAGATTTATGGGGATGATTTCTGGCAAATTCTGCAATTTTATTATAGCAGGATGATAGGTTGTTTAGGTCAGTAATGCGGAGGTTTGTAAATATGTGTGAGCAGTAGAGTAAGGTAGATAGAAGTTGGGATCTAGCAGTACCTAGCCTGGCTTGGTTTGTCAGGAAAGGTTTAGCACATTAGAGAGATCCAAGTTTGGCATGGACATTTTTAATTGACAGGGAAATGTGAACATCAAATTTCAGCCTATCATCTATAGTAACACCTAAGAGTTTGGTATGGTTTGTAGATTCAATTGTAGTTCCATTGCTGGAATGAATTGTGAGGGATGGAGAGTGGTTACTGGATGGTTTGTTGGTGAAAAAATGCCTTTTTGGGGGGTTTAGAATGAGCTTGAGGTGGGATAGGTAGGTTTCTATTTCTTGAAATGCTTTTTATGTCTTAACTTGAAGTTCTTGGAGGGTTGGGGCAGAGTAGATAAG
Source organism: Protopterus annectens (assembly GCF_019279795.1). NCBI lineage: Eukaryota > Metazoa > Chordata > Ceratodontiformes > Protopteridae > Protopterus > Protopterus annectens. The sequence continues at coordinate 359,601,977 of NC_056739.1, forward strand.
GGATGTATCATCTGCGTATTGTATGATCATCGTGTGTTGGGTTGCTGAGTTTATACTATTGATAAATAGGATAAAAAGGAAGGGGCTGAGTATGGATCCTTGTGGTACACTTGTGGACACTGTTAGCAGAAGAGAAAGATTTTTCTCCTATTTGGTGGCCTGTTTATGGTCAGATGGGTAGCTCTTAAACCATGTAAGTGTAGATGAACTGAGATGGATGCTGTTGAAGTATTTATCAATAATCATTATACTGCTCAGTCTTTCATGTTGCTTTGTCCACATACATTCCCTTGGAAACACAACTTACAACATTTTTCAATAATTTTCAGGTCTTTGTTTTACAAGAAACATTGTAATGCTGTTAAGTGTCTCTTATTCAGATACTAAAATACATCAGCATTGTTTTTTAAGCCATTTCAAATAATCAGTTTTAAAGTGAGTTATAATATATCAACTCATTTTATATTGAAGTTTTTTTGACTTCAAGTCTCAGATTTTCACTGGTGCCATTTTCTTAAAAAGTTGAAACAAGTATCAGTAGAGATCCCTTTGTCATTACCACATGTAGGTAGTGTTTATAGTCTTCATTATTTCCTGGTACAACTCCCACTAACATGATAACTTGTATAAGTGTCAAATCTGCTATTTATTTCAGAATATCTGTTGTAAAAGCCATTAAAATATAAAAGTAAAATATTAAGTTCCTCACTTACTTTGTTAAGGGGAGTTTTATAAGTAGTAAATTCCTCATCAAAACTATTAATAGTATTAGTAAGATAAAAATTATTATGATTTTTAATTCAAGTGACAGTAAACTTAAACCCAAACTTCTGGCTTAAGAACAGATAAAATCTAGCCATTATAAATGTACTTTCCTACTTGAGATGGTCTAGCTCCTGAAAGACATGATTATCGTTACCTAGAGTTAGCCATGGACAATTTTAACAGCAGGTGTTTGGTCATGTAATTTGATCTGATGGATCCTGGCACCGAACAAGTAACTAACCATCCCTCTTTCCTAACTCAGCCTAGTAAGAGGCACATCTGTGTGTCTTGCAATGGAGTCACCTCTAACAAGAATGTTTGGATGGGTCGATGCCTGCCTTACAGTCTCAGCATCTGTGATTTTGGGACTCCTTGTATTATGTGAGGAAGTAGGCTTAATATGCTGGGTGTGCTTTGTGCCTCTGTTGTGTTTTGGAGGTCCTTGAGGTTTAGGCAAATTAATCTTTAGAACCTCAGCATATGATGGATTACGTGTATTGTTATGGCTTTGGGGAGGTGTGGTGTGTGGTGTACTGCTGATGATTTTGGTGTCTGAGTTTGCAGTATGTGAGATTTTTTGACCTCCAAGGATATTATGTGTGTATATCTCTCAGACACTGTTATGCTGTTTGAGTACTAGATGCTCATCAGACAGCATGAGACAATTCTTACACTGTCTCAAGATACCCATCTCAATCAGGCTAGCAAGAGAAGTGCTGGACCATGGTACCGACAAGAATGACTCTGGGGGCAGGGGTAACTATAATTGCTTGGAGTTCAGTTTTAGAATAATTGGGTGAACTTGCTATTCAGTATATAACTATTAATGCAAAACAACTAGCCTGGAAACCTTCTTCGGCCACTAGAAAAAACAGTAAATTAATTATAGTAAAAAAAAAATCACTAATTTGATACTAAATCAGTACTAGCAGTATTATATTAAGCAGTTTTATCTAAGGACTTTTAGCCTGGTGAGTAGTTTAATGGGACAGACTTTAATAAATGATACTTATGTGCTTATTGCTAACAACTAAAAAATAGGGAGCGGGAGGGGAATTATGTTGTCAAATTATCATAAGGGTCAGGAAACAACAGATACACTGGGTATAAGAACACACCTACAACTGTGTGAATGGGAAGGAAAACAAATGGAACAGTCCCAGTGCAAAGAAAATGCTGAAATAGCCTCAAGTACACTTAGTGCACAAGAACAAAATCAGGGCTTAATAACAACAGTTATACCACTTAAAACAGCAAAAAAATGCATTGCAACTGTGTACCGGAATCATCCTTAGCTAAAACACCATTCTTATTATGGATTTAATATCTGATCAAAAAAATGAAAACACTTATCTGTCTTTCTCTGTCATGTAGAACTACATTTGCAGCCTGTTTCTTCCATTTGTTCCATCATATATTTAATTTTATGAACATAAGAGGTGAATGTTAGGTGATGAGGGTCTCAGTCCTTTCATGCTACAGAAAGACACAGATTTTATTTTTTCTGCCTTACCTTTAAATCTCATATCCCAACACCGCAAGAAATGTTTTGACATCAGATGTAACATGCATGGAATTAGGGGCAGACCTGATAATCTTCATCCCCTCACGCGTGCAGTGAACATATAGACTGTGATTGGCTCATCTATGACTAACACCGTATGTTCTGCCAGCAAAGATGTATCTATGCAGACGTCCTCAGTCCTCTCTGCCAAACAAAAATGATAACCCCATGTTCTGCCACCAGATATGTATCTATGCAGATCTCCTCAGTCCTCTCTGCAAAACTAAAAATAATAACATCAGGCCTGATACTTTTTGAACTATGTCCCTCTGGCTGGATGCCCAGTACCAAGGCTGCTTAATCAGACACAGGTTATTTTGCTGATGTACTGATCGTTAGCTCTGAAAAGGGCAAGCATCGTGCCTTTGGGTCAGTTAACAGCATTCATTCATTATGCCTGAATGATAGGAATACCATAGATTGTGATCGTTCAGTAATATTTCATTAGTTGGATTGTAAGAATTGTATGTTTAAATGCTATGTTTTACCTGTACCTCTGCATTACTATGTAACCTATAATTTTGATAATGTATGTTGTCTTTGTGGAGCTTTTCACCCCCGGACACCATTGAAAGTGGGTTCTTCTTGGTCCAATGGACCATCCTGGCAAACCAACTGCAAATAAATAATAATAAAATAAAATAAATATTTGGGATTCATGATAGCTATGATATGGCAGAGCAGGCATTGAAAATGACACTTCTGGATGTCTGTGATACAAGATCCAAGGTAATCACCCAACTGTGTATTTCCAGGTTGGTCCCCAAATAAGTGTAAAGTTAAATTGCAAACATGCACAGTTTGAGGTGGGGCATAATATTTTCTTACAGCCCCTCTGGCAGCCCCAAAAAGTACCACAGTCATTCTAAGTAGTTTGTGAAAGGATGGAATCTTAGCTGCTTGAATATAAATAGCCTGGTGTTTGAACCACCCCTGGCAAACTTGGTTTGTCCAATTGTTCCAAGAGTTCTGAGCAAAACTGTAGTAAGAGGATTTCTTAGCCTGGGCAGCACAGACATTTTTTGAAGTTTTCACTTAAGGACAGCTTGCAGATTGTCAAATGTTTATATGAACAGTTTGATAGTTTACTTTTAAGAACAGTTTGACACTTTACAATGGTTTATTTGCAGAACTAAATTGCCTGCCCATTCTGATTCTTCAGCAGTAGTTTAATTAACTTAAATTAATGATGGTTTGGCAATTAGTTTACAGGCTGTCAAACTTTTTTTTAAATGTTTGGATCTCCTATGAGATGGCATTCAATGTAGGAGCCTCATTCAACCCACAGTTACTATGCTGATGAAGGTATCTTTCTGTGTTTGTGAAATAGGTCAGACAGTAAATTCTCCATGGTGTGATCCAATGAAGGAAGTTTTGGGTGTAAAATATGGAATGTACTCCAGAACTAACAGACATATGTACACAAACACAGATAGACGTGTATGTATAGTGTGTGTGTGTGTGTGTGTGTGTGTGTGTGTGTGTGTGTGTGTGTGTGTATATATATATATATATATATATATATATATATATATATATATATAGAGGTACTTTTCTGTTAATGGAGCAACAGTCTTTGTGAAACAGAAATGTTGCCGCGAAGCATGCCTTGAGAAGTATCGCAAATGTTTTCCTAATTACATTTTCACCGTTTCAGCGGTTGTCCCTATTTTACCAAGCCCTTTCTCAACAGATTCACTTCACATTTCCCGCAGAGGCTCTTATTTTTGCAAGTGCTTTCTCCCCACTGCGTAACTGTTTACGTTGACAGAGATGGCGCACAGCATTACAAATCAAAGCACAATGACCATTACAAATTAGTACACACTGGGAGAGAGGAGCACTTCCTTAGTTTTTGGCAAAAAAAAACCTATGCGATTTCCACCATTTTTAGGAAGTAAGAGGGAAGCTTGTTATAACTGTCCCTGAAAGCAGCACTGAGATGGGATGAATACCCATCAGCACTCACGTCAGATCACTCTCACTTAGAAAGAATGTGAACACACTACCCTTTACAAATCAACAGATGCTCAGAAAGATGAGCACATCCTTATTTCTTGACAATATAATGTCAGTAATGTACACCGTTTTTAATAAGTAAGAGGGGATCTTTCCACACGTGTCTGTGTAAGCTGCACTGACTTTGGAAGAAATCACTCTCACAACAAAGTGTAAATTAAACGCAGAACACAGTAGCAAAATAAGCAGCACTGACTTGCAAGGAAAATGTAGTATTACTTGGACAACAAAGCCCAAATTAAAACCAGAACAGAAGAATGCCATAATCACGAATGAGAACTAATAATATAAGTATGAGTCGGAGGACTAAGACAGTTACAAGAAGAGAAAAAGAAGCAGCTTCACATCAACTGCACATTAAAACTGTTGCCCCATTAACAGAAAAGTACATATATATATACATACATATATATATATATATAGATATATATATATATACATATATATGTATATATATATATATATATATACACACACACACACACACACACACACACACACACACACACACACACACATATATATATATATATATATATATATATATATATATATATATATTGGTCTACCTGAGATGGTCGACAGGCCATATGATCGACACTCATTTGGTCGACAATTCATTTGGTTGACAGGCATGTTATGTGGGGGGCGAAGCCCCCCACACCCCTCAATATGGGGGGCTGTGCCCCCCACATCCCCCTAACTATATATATCAACTCCAGGGTCGCACAACATTGGGGAGGGGGGCAAATCTGCCTGTCGACCAAATGAATTGTCGTCCAAATGAGTGTCAATCATATGGCCTGTTGACCATCTCAGGTAGACCCATATATACATATATATATATATATATATATATATATATATAGATAATGTGTGTGTCTATATCTATCTGTCTATGTATATATATAATTAAGATCCCATTATGAGCTGATAGACATAAAAATAAGGTAGTGTCAATAAAATGTCAATATTAAAGACGAAAACAGTAGGATTCAGGAAAGTGACTTTTAGGGGACAGGAAGTCTTTTGAGAGCATTCTGCTTGTACTATATGGATTAACATTATTTTTTTAGATATTTTGATGTTTCTTTATAATAAAATGATTTAGAATTGATTCAGAATTATCATGATAATAGTTTAAGCAACATTTGCCAATAAAAATGTTGTTAGCTTGCACTGTAATTTTAAAATGTTTAGGTAAAATTTTATAGGCTGCTAAATGTTTATGAAACAAATTCCCAAAGGAATTCCAGTTTAATGCATTTTAAGTCAATTCTGTGAAATGTAAAATTTCAATAGGGAAAAGAAATTTGTTAAAATGAGCATATTTTTCTGAATATTGGTAGAGGAGATATGTAGCATTGTTAACATCCAGGTTACATGGCAATTTCAGGAGTGTGAACACAAATTTTATTAATTATAATATATGCCATATGTCTGCATTGTTCTGCCACTATCTGCACAATTGTTAGAATGATAAGGAAAGTAAGATGTTTTTTTGGCTGGCATGTATAGATTATATACCTCTATCTCCTTCTGCCCCCCCTCTACATATATATATATATATATATATATATATATATATATATATATATGTATGTACAGATTTGTATCACTTCACTGAAAGATCATTTCACTGACACCCATTTCACTGAGACCAAATCACCTAAAGTTAATTTCACTGAAAGTTCATTTCACCTAAAACTCATTTCACTGACAAGTAGTACTCTAAGGCAAGTCAAAGGTATGTGTCCTTTACCCCACTGTAGTGCGATCCTGGTGTTAATATATATAGCTGGGGGGTGTGGGGGGCACACTTTGGCCAATTTGGTTTTCTGTTGTCTGGTTTTGTTTTACATTATTTGGTAAAACCCAACTAGGTGGGGGGCTATGCCCCCAACACCACCCAATTTGGGAGACTGTGCCCCCCAGACCCCACTAACTATATTTACTAACACCAGGATCACACTACAGTGGGGAAAAGGACATATACCTTTGACGTGCCTTAGAGTACTACTTGTCAGTGAAATGAGTTTTAGGTGAAATGTGTTTTAGGTGAAATGAACTTCAGGTGATTTGGTCTCAGTGAAATGGGTGTCAGTGAAATGGTCTTTCAATGAAGTGATACGAATACACACACACACACACACACACACACACACACACACACACACACACACACACACACACACACACACACACACACACACACACACACATACACATTCTTGCAGTTCAAGTTTCAAGAAGCATATTTCCATTATGATGAAAAGTAAAAGTTAGGGTAAAAGCAAAAGTTATAATATTCACTTCATATGTAATATGAATATATTGCATTTTGTCATTCACTCTGTTTGTAATGTCATATACCTATTGTGTTATTCCAGGCCGAGACTGAAATTAGTCAAATGGGATAAACACACTACCCCGGCTAAAAAATTAAAAATAAAATAAATAAAAATAAATAAAAATAAATTAGGGTTTGATTTGACTTGAAGACTTTCACAGTATCCTGCTGTAATATATTATCATTGTAGTAGTCAGTTAATTTGATTAGAATGCCGCTGTAAGGATTCCGATTTCAATTTCTAATCAAATTATAAATTTACTTAGTTTCCTTCACAAAAAATGTACTTTCAATAAACTATTTTTTTATGTTCCCTGAATCATCCAGTCTGACCTCAAACTAAGCCTCTCAAATAAACTCCTAAGAAAAGACTGCAGACATATACATTGAGGAAGATTTACTATTTAAAAAGCAATTTTAAAAAGTATTACTGAAGAGTGTCTCATATAAAGAGTGCTCTAAAAGAATCTCCTCTCTATCAAAGACACAGTGCTGAGAACAGCTGCCTCTTGATCAAGCAATTTACCCTATAAACACAATGTCATTTTTTCACTTAAACAAAATTCGTGTTGGAACTGTTTGCCATGTGTGGGGGGTTGCTAATTTTGCTTTTCGTATAATAGCATGCTTTGCAAAGCCTTTGATTAAAATGATGCACAGAGACAGTCAATATTATTGGCAGAAGTGAATGTAATAATTATAATAATCATTAGAATTGTGGCATGATGGGAGATGGGAGGAGAAGAGGAATTAGCTGTGCTGATAATGCCATAATTATATTGTTGTTCTTTGAAAATAGCACAGGAAAAGTATGCTGCAAGCTGAAAATGCTGGAACAGCTAGAGACTAAGCTGGTGTGTTTTGGCTGACAGGCTTTCTGAGATGAAATACCAGACTAGTCCGGGTATACTAAATGTTCTTGTGGTATAAAAGCTGTTCAAAGCTTCAGTAGTCTTATTTTTTCAGAGTATTGTATATTAAGCCACACTATGATTGCAGTTACAGATGACACAAAAATAATTAGGTTTCTCAGCTACAAATGTCTTTAGCACTGGGTGGCACATCGTACAACTGTTAGTGCTGCTGTCCCACAACTCATGGCTCTCATGATTTATTTCTGGCTGAGAGGGTACCTTCTTTGTTAAGTTTGCATGACATATCCTGCAATGCACATATTCCTGTTATTTGTATACACTGGGACAACCTGGAAAAAATATGCTTAGAGACAAAGTGCATCCAAGCTTAAGACGTTGTTCATAGACTGTAAGGATAAGATTACGTGATCTGCATTTCCAGTAGAACTGAATCCTTTAAAGAGATACTGCTAATTAATGCAGATACACAATATCCCATTTATTTTAAATAAGCCAGTCTCTGATTTCCATATAATACACCAAATACATGAAACTTTTAAACTGCTGTTCGTTTTTGATATTTCCAGTACAGTCAGCAACAAAGATGAGAAGATTCTGCATTTCTTGATCTGTTTCTGTGTTCATTGTAACCTTCTGCATCTACTTTAGCCAAGGTCTTTAACCTGTGTTAGTAATTCCTATAAATAGTTGAACTGTATTTTGCCATTTAAGTAGTTTAACTGTTTGTATTAAACCCTAGTTTCTTTCTTATGTGGCGGGGGACAGTCAGGCTAATCCAGGACTAAAGTGTCTAAGGTTTTTCCCACCTTGCTCTAGTTGTACTCTTAAACCCAATGTATCTGTTGTAGTCTGCCCTTCATCTTAATTTGACAAAGTAATTCCTCCCTCCCTCTTCTCATTTATTAGCTGTTGTGGGAAAGCACTTAAATATCGTTTTGTTAAGTTTCTCCCCATAAGCTATTTAAATAGATTTGCCCTCACATTGTAGTCCATAGATCCAGGATATGAAGTGCCCACCATACCAATCAGTATTGCTCTTTTAATCTTGGTGGCTCTTGAGCTGCCTGCCATTGCTATAAATTTGTCTTTGGTAGCTCCCCCCAGTCTCATCTTAACTATTCATGCTAGTGAGCACTAGAAGATCATATTAGGAAGTTCCTCCCCTTTACGTCTCTCTTTCATATTGTCCTACCTGCCTGCTTACTGCTACATTTTCTCTCAAAAGAAAGGCTAAGAAGTCTATGTCTGAGTCTGTTGTTGTCCAGCCTCCACCTTTTGCCTCTCTTGAAGTGAGTTAAAACCCAGAGGATATTCTGGCATTGCCATCTGTTCCTCCACCATGATCTTCTCAGAGGCCAGCACAGAACTTTTTTCTCTCATGTCCTCGGAGGCCTTGCAAACGTCCTCTGAGGATTTTCATGGAGAACCACAGCTTTTTATTTCTGAGGGCCTAGAGGGATTCTTCATATGGTTAAGGAAGAGGTATTGAGTACCTTAATGGAATCAAAGCAGGGATATGAATCTCCGCATGTTGGCAGGGTAGACATTTCTGTAAAGAAAAGGCAAAAGACTAAGCATGTGGTGTCACCTCCTAGGGATCCACACAAGGAATGATAGGATTTCACTCAAGGCTTTTTCAATGCCTTGATGGCATTGAAGCCTCCTTAGGGCATTTCAGTTCCTGCATATCCTTGGTCCTCTACCTATAAGAGGGCTGGGGACCCTATGGCTTCAGATGAGGATTCTGACTCTGAGGCTGACCCCTTAGCCTATTCCTCTCCCTTAGACTATGGTCTTGAAGAGGAGTAATCTGTCAATCCTGATTCTCCTTTTCAAGAGCTTTTCTTTGGTGACACCGTCCTGTGTATGATGCAGCATTTCAAACGGGATTGCTTTCAAGTGTCGGACATCCAGAAAAGGTATTATGAGTTGTTACAAATGGACTCTTGTAAACCTTCAGCTGCCCCTCCTGTATTGACCACTTTACTAGATACCTTCTCTACTGCTTCCTTGATTTAGGATTCTCAATCTCCCACTCCAAAAAAACTGATAAGTTCTATAAGGTGCCAGATGTCTGCAAGTGCTTGTACAAGTGCCCTTCATTTGATCCTGAAGTGATTTCTGATCTACTGATAAGCCTACTAGGCTGTTGCCTTCTTCCAAGCTCCTTCCTTCAGATAAAGACAGTAGTGTCATGAAGAGGATTGGTAAGAATGTATACACTTTGGCTACTTTAGCTTTCAGGGCCATCTATTACAAAACATGTATGACATGGTACATCCTGCCTCTGCTTTCCCATACTGGGAAGATTGTTTCTCATATATCTGATTCTGAGGCTAAGACCTCAGCCCTCACTTTGCTCAGTTCCTTTTCTCAGATTGCTCATCACTCAATTAAATGCAGGTATGATGCTGCTGATGCATTCGCTATGGCTGATGCTTATGGCTCAGTGATGAGGCTCTATTTCTGGCTTTACCTTCAGTCCTTGCCAGATGTTATCAAAGCAAGCTTCTAGATGCTCCCTTGGATAACCAGAATTTATTTTGTTCTGTTGTGGCTGACCTTTTCAAAACCTTACAAGATCAAGATAAGGGAGGGTATGAAAGATATGAAGATGATGTATGTCCCACCTATTTCCAAGTTTCAAATGAACTATCTTAGTAACACTGCTTTTTTGTGTAAGCTGGCCAGACAGTCTTTCAAAGGTAAAAAGGCTCCTAGGCATTTTTTTAGATAAGCCTACTCAAATGCTCAGGCTCCAGAAGCAGTCCTCTCCTAATAAATGTGAAGTCATCTGACTGTCTGCCTTCCCTTCCTCTTGGCCAGGTTCCCAACTTTATAACCTGGAAGACCCTTCCCTCCTTTTCCAGTATTTCTCAACCTCTTGCAGAACAGCTTCTTCATTTTCCAGGACTATTGCAGGATCTGCTGGACCAGAGTAACATTCAACCGGTTCTACAGACTAAGAGGAGTTAGTGTTTTTAATCCAGTATTTTTCTGGTCCTCAGGAAAGATGGATCTTGGAGACCTGTACTGGATCATTAATTTCGGAATACCTTTCTCATAGTGCAATCCTTCCGAATGCTGTCTGTTCAGACTCTGTTTATTTATTTATTATTTATTTTATTTTATTTCACATTTGTTGACTGGGCTAGTCTGACTGGATATATGTCCATTTTCAGTAGAGGCCTGGGAAGATAAGCTCCGAGGAAACAAACAAAATCACATATACAAAAATTAATGTATACAATGAACATTGCAGGTGCAGTACAGAGAATAATCAAAGAGGTCATTCATCCATAACATAGTGCAAAATATACAGATACAATTAGTACAATACAAAATGTAGTTGTAATACATCATAAAGAAAAAGATGGCAGCAGAATTATACAATATATTACTATACAAGTAGTCATAAAGAAAACGTAGGAGCTGAAATTATACAATATATTAGTAAAAGTAGTCTCCTTAATGAGATTCTGAAGATGTAAGTAATAGTATAGAAGGACAAGGAAAGTTGTTATTAAGAAAAGGAACTTGATTACTGAGAAAAGGAGGGTAGGTTGAACCAAGTAAGAAGAGCTAGTTGATCATACAGGTTTAGTACAGGGGCACAACCAGTGTGTTCTGAGGAAAAGTTTCAATTTGGTTTTAAAGAGTGATATAGAGGGAAGAGAGGAAAGTTTGTTAGGAAGAAGGTTCCAGGATTTTCCAACAGTATTAGAGAAAATAGAGTCCCCAGCCCTGTTGTTTGATTTACAAATATTTGCAAGAAGTTTATGTGATGATCGTAAGGTCTTTAGATTGTTGTAGGGGGTAATGAGGGTAGATAGTATGGGGGTATTGGTAGGTTGGTAAAGGGTTTTATGGGCAATGTTTCCTCTGCTGCTACCTCTAGCCCTTTCTGGTTTCCTTGAATCTGAAGGATGTTCATCTTCACATTCCTACCCCCCTTCTATTCAAGAAATATTTGTGTTTCTCTGTTTCTTCCTCTCATTTTAAGTTCTCTGCTTTGCCCTTTGGGCCTCCAACAGCTCCCAAAGGTATTCACCAAATGTCTAGCCCTGTAGTCAACTTTTGCAGGCTTCTGAGCATTAAAATATTTCTTTATTTGGACAAGCTGTTCCTCCAGGCTCCATCCCATTCCAAGCATGTGCAGGATCTTTATTTTACCCAGCTTGTGTTGCACATCCTAGTTCATTGTCAACCTCCAAAAGTCAATTTGGACCCCATCTCAAGATTATGTTTCCTAGGATGCATGTTCCAGATTTTTCCAGTGCTACCATCTCTTTCTGCCTCAGAGGTTCTGTCCCTCAGAAATTATTTTCTGCCCCTGTTTCTCCTGTTCACTCTTACAGAGAGGGTGTTTCTCAGGGATCTAAGGTTCATGGCCTCCACCATCTCCATTAGCCCCTGGGCCAAGCTTCAAGTGAGGAAGTTTCAATATACCAAGTCAGCATAGCTTCTGCATCTCCACCTGCTGTACCACTTAGCTCCTTTGCTCCCTGGTCTCAAATTGGAATTTCACTGACAGATTCAGCAAGTCTCTCTGAATCCAGGTGTTCCTTTCCACCTTCCTCAGCTGCCTCAGGAACTCTTCACAGATGCATCAGAGCTGGGGTGGGTAGCTGCAGCAGTCATCCTGAAAGTGCAAGGCCTTTGGACACTTCAGCAAAAGGCAGACCACAACAAGGAAATATGGGGTCTTATTTTGTCCCTTCAAACTTTCCTTAAGCTCTGGGTCCCAGGGTCCTTGAAGGTTTCCACAGACAACAGTCATGTGGTACATAAATACATGGGGGCAGAAGGTCTTACATTCTTTACAGGTTACTTCTTCAAGCATGGGAAATAGCCATCAATCTGCAGGTCACCCTTCAGGCAGTCTATATACCTTTAAAGTGCAATCTTGTGGCAGACTTTCTCAGCAGGTCCATGACAAAGCCTCAAGAATGGATGCTTACCAGGGATGCATTTCTGGACAGCAGATTTCTTTGTCAATCCCCTGAACAGACAGCTCCCTCAGTTCTGTTCCAGATTCCCAAGTTCTTTGGCTTGGAAGGTGGATGCCATGTCTTTTTCTTGGAAGAGAATAATCCGGTATGTCTTTCTTCCCGTTCCTCTTTTTCCAAGGATCCTTCACAAAACAGAGAAGGATGCTCCAAAAATCTTGTTGCTGACTCCCTTTTGGCCCAGAGAGCAGTGGTTCTCTTCTTATTCCATTTGGCCAGGGACAATCATCACAAGTTACCTCACTACATGGATTTTCTCACAGAAGACAAAGGAACTCTCATTTACCCTCATCTGCCCACTGTTATAGGTTCATAGGTAGGTACTAGGCTATCGGCCCTAGCCTAGCCATAACAATTCCCTGACTATTTCTTCCCAGAATATTTATTTCCCTGGTCCCCTGTCTAGCAGTGCAACTGACGTGATCCCCGGGGTGAATTTCCTATCAAGAGTATGAATGGATTCTTAGGTTGAACTCTGACCATTTTCCAGGTTTAAATAATATGATTACCTTGAAACCTGTTCTTGTTAAATTGAAACATACTAGGTTGCGATAATGTTATGTTTTTTCTAATGTTTTTTCTAATTTTTCTAATTTTTCTAATTTTAATGATTTGTTTTATATACTTGTGGTCACATGATTTTTGGACTGCTGGTCATGTGACTTCAGTGACCTGTATTTAAACCATTTGTTTTTTAGATTTGTTTGTATTAGTATTGAGGAAGGATTTTATCCGAAAGCTTTGCTATTATAAAGTGTGTTTTTCTCAGTTTTGGTTGTTATTCATATTTCCTTGCAGCTTGTTCTTTTGTTAATTTGTTTGCTGCATTTCTGAGAACAAGTTAAAGGGTCGTGTTGCAGTCCTTTATCCATTTATTTAACATGGAAGTGGTGAAGACTGTTAACTCTCAAGTCTCTGTTTATGAATGAGACTAATCCTTTACTACAGTTTGCCTCTTCGGTTTGTTCTACATCGAAAAGTGATGAACACTGGAAATCTGAGAATGTTTCAGATTTTCATAAAAAGCTGAATCTTTTTGAAAGAAAAGTGGGTACTTATAAACGCTTGCAATGGCAGCATTTTAGCTTCTCTGCATATCTAAACAAAGGCATCGTCCCACGTGGCTTGAGAGTTCTCAAAATGCCTTCATATGGGAATGCTTATCCTGAGCTCCTGAAGCGGTGGCAGCTACTCAACATCAAGTTAAGTTTGGATTACATGAGTTTAATGAATGAATTCTTTTCAACTATCGAGAAGGAACTTAAAGATGAGATACTAAATATGGAAAATGAATTAATGGATATGCCTGTATTTGCGTCTATGGGTGAATTATATCAGCAGCTACTTGACAGAACACAAGCATTGGATGACTGTTTGGAAGTAACGAAGAAGCGTAAGCTCACGCGTGATATCAACGACTTTCAAAGGGGTCATATTTTCTCATGGTCGAAAAATTATCAAACTTTTAAACCTAATGCTGCAGTACGTAGTAATAAGAGAAGTTTAGATGTTCTTGATGGCTTTTCTGAAACTATAGTTGATATTGCACAACAACATGAACCGGCTTTGGCAGCTTCGTCGAATCACTTACAAGTAAACACACCTACTCTGGTGACATCTACGCTAGACTCCACGAATGCTTACTCTCAGTCAGAACTTAGTGACAAGCAAGACGGAGAGGCTAACTCGCGTTCCACTGTGGTTAAGAAGGCACAGCAACTTACATTTAATTTCTCTGGCAAACGCTTTCATCTAGAACAGCCGGAGGCTGTAACTGAGCGTTCCTCTCCAAGAAGGAAACCGTTTATGGGACAAATAGTTATCCCAGGCAAATGTAAGAATGAGAGCCCTTTAGGGCAGGGCAAAGTAAGTCGCAAATGACTAAAGGCATTCTCAACCTTTCAACCTTTAACTTGAACTCTGCTCATTGTTCAGTACTACATAAAGGGCTTAATTTTATTCCTACAGCGAAGGGTGATCTAGTGACTGCGCTCACAGACCTTAAGATTTTCATTAGAAATGTAAATTTAAAGGTTTTGTTTGGTAACTCTGTCATTAATGGAGTTTCATGTAAATGCCGTAGTACCTTTATACCTTCTAGTATGCCTGTGGTTACAGCATTTCATGATTTGTGTGAGAGGGAATTAAGAATGTTGTATTCTGACTGCAATATTTTGAGATTTTCTCACTTTAATTTAACATTTGATGAATATCAAGCGCTCAAAAGTCTACAGGCGAGCAAAGATTTAGTGATTAAACAAGCCGATAAAGGTGGGGCTGTATTCCTTATGGATCGGCCTAAGTATATATCTTTAGTTTCTGTTGTACTGAATGATGTTGAAGCTTTTAAACGTATTACATCAATAGATGTTAAAAGATGTTTTAGTTATGTCAATATGGTGATCTATGATTTGCAAATTAGTGGTGATATTACTCTGGATTTATTTCATTTTTTTACTGTTTCTTGTCCAATTACCCCTTGTCTCTATGGGCTGCCTAAGATACACAAGTCGGTGACCAACCCCCCCATGAGACCAATTGTATCGGGAGGGGGGTGGATCACCGAACCTATATCTATAGATTTGCAAACACAATTGCAACTATATTTACCTAAATGCACTTCTGTGCTAAGAGATACATCTGATTTCCTTTGTAAATTGCGTGTTTGGTTTAATAGTATTGGTGGTTCCTTTCGACAAAGTGAGTATTTGTTTGTAACGCTTGATATAGCATCTCTTTTTACTGTAATACCGCATGATTTTGGTATTGAGTCTATCAGACAATTTTTGACCTCCCAATCTTCTCTTGTGAATAGATCTGTTGAGAATATTTGTTCTCTTCTAGATGTAGTTTTGAGGAACAATATTTTTCTGTTTGATGAATGCTTATATTTGCAACTCACTGGTGTAGCCATGGGTACTTCTGTGGCTAACACTTATGCCAACTTGGTGTTATACCAATGGGAGAAAGCTTATATTTATAATTTGGATAATTCTTTTGTAAGTAATATATGTTTTTATCAATGTTTCGTTGATGATTGTTTTATGGTTTGGAAAGGTTCCATTTCACAGTTGAATGAATTTGTTCATTATTTAAATGCAACCACCAGTTTCTTGAAATTTAAGATGGATGCCTCTGATAGTGAGATTAATTTCTTGGATGTTAAGATACAACTACGTGAGGGTTCTATCCATACCAGTATTCACATAAAGGAGATAAACTCTGCTAGATACATTAATTATTCCAGCATGCATGCCCCACATGTCTTTAAGGGATTGTTACTTCACAGTTTAATAGAGTTAGTAGATTAAATACTGATGATGCTACATTTAATTTACAGTTGGATGAGATGTCCAAAGAGTTTCTGGATAGTGGTTATGATTCTAAACTAGTTTTAGATTTAAAAAATAAAGTTTTAGTTAATAGGAAGACAATATTGAAGCCGATTTTTCTTGGGGATGATGTTGGTTCTGTTAACCTAGAATGTTCAAAAGTATGCACTAGGTATCTTACTAGTTATAATACCTTGACTTGTTTTGTAAAACAAATTATACAGAGGAATTGGGTTGTACTAATGGCCTCTAGTAAGATTAAAGACATTCTTGGTGACAGGCTTTTTTTCTCATATAGAAATATGAAGTCCTTGAAGAATATGTTATGTTACAAAGATTTTTTCAGGCCTGTAGAGAGGACTTTTACCATTAAGCCTGGCACGTATGGTTGTTTGAATTGTTCCTGCTGTTCTGATATTGTGGTTGGTTGCAGTGATAAGTTCAAACATCCTATTAGTGGTAAAGTTTATCAGTTTAATTTTTCTACCACTTGTGTTACATCTAATGTGGTGTACTTAGCTAATTGTGTGAAATGTACTGCATTCTATGTGGGTAAGACCACTAGAAAGCTAAAAGAACGCATCATTGAACACAAATCGGAGATTAGAAGGGCCATTGACAGTAATGCCTTGTATAAGCACATAGTTGATTCAGGTATTGAGCATAGATTCTCCTTTAGAGTTATTGATGTAATCTGACCTCCTGCCAGAGGTGGTGATAGTGGTAATTTACTTGAATTAAAAGAGTATGAATGGATTCTTAGGTTGAACTCTGACCATTTTCCAGGTTTAAATAATATGATTACCTTGAAACCTGTTCTTGTTAAATTGCAACATACTAGGTTGTGATAATGTTATGTTTTTTTAATTTTTCTAATTTTTCTAATTTTTCTAATTTTAATGATTTGTTTTATATACTTGTGGTCACATGATTTTTGGACTGCTGGTCATGTGACTTCAGTGACCTGTATTTAAACCATTTGGTTTTTAGATTTGTTTGTATTAGTATTGAGGAAGGATTTTATCCGAAAGCTTTGCTATTATAAAGTGTGTTTTTCTCAGTTTTGGTTGTTATTCATATTTCCTTGCAGCTTGTTCTTTTGTGAATTTCCTATCTCCCATCCAATCATCAAGGTTCCTTTTAAAAAGGGCAAAAGAGGTGCTCAGCTTGACATGTATAGGCAGTCTATTCCAGAGTATGGGGAGTCTCTGGGTCAGGAACTTATCCCTCCAGCCTTTTTACTCATTGTGATGACCAGGTTTAGATCCCTGGAGTGTGTGGCTCTGAGGGATTGGGATTTCTTTAAGTGTAGCATGTCCAGCAGCTCTGGTTTGACATGGCCTTGTATGTTAAGCTGAGATCACCTCTGAGTAGGCGATATGTGACAGAGTATAGCTGGAGTTTTTTTAGATGGACAGCATAGGGCATCTACTTTAGGCCTGTGATTCTTTTAGTGAGGTATTTCTGTGGCCTTTCCAGTTGTTGCAGATGTCTTGTGAGGTACATACCAAATGCATTGTACTCTATAACGGGTCTAATGAGGGATGAGTACAGTGGGACAATGACCTCCTTTTTTCTTGGATGAAAAGCCCTTAGTGACAAGGTGTGCCACATAGAAGGATTTCCTGACTGTTGTGGCGATGTGGTTATCGAAGGTGAGACCACTGTCCACCTGTGTCCCTAAGTCCCTTATCACACTTCCGGTCTTTAGTGTACTAATTCATGAGTGCATGGTTTTGCCCAAAGGGGATAACTATACATTTCTTGGCATTTAGCTTGAGCCCATGGCTCTGGCACCAAGCATCTCTTTCTGTAAGGCCCTTTTGTAGAATATCCACATCATTTGGGGATTCAATTATGGCTCCCAGTTTGCAATCATCTGTGAACTTTGTTTGCCAGAGACCCTTAGCACTGGCCTGTACTTTAGAGAAGTAGATGCCAAACAAGAGCGGTCCCAGGACTGAACCCTGAGGTACTCCACTTGTCACTTCTCTGGAGCTGGATTTTGAGTTGGCTACTTTTACAGTGTGGGTTCTGTCAGTAAGCCAGTTGGCAAACCATTGTTTGACGTAGAGATTAATGCCTAGCTTAGTAAGTTTATCTATGATTCCAAAGTGGGGGATGGTGTCAAAGGCCTTGGCAAGGTCCAGATACGCTTTACCCTCATACACAGCTCTGGAGACTGATTAGAAATAAGTCAATCAGGTTGAGGAGACAAGATCGACCCTTTATGAAACCAAACTGGGTGGGGTCCAGTGTTTGAAGGTTGCCAATGTTTTTGTTTATAAGTTCCATCATAATGCATTCCATGGCTTTGCAGATCAGGCTCATCAGACTGATGGGATGATAGTTCCCTGGATCCACGGTGGATCCCCCCTTGTGGAGTGGGATAACTGTAGCTTTGTGCCACTCATTGGGCATGAAGCCTGAGGTGAGGCTATGATTAAACATAACACTTAGGTGAGGTGCCAGTTTATTTTGTAGTTCATGTAGTACACATCCTGGGCTGTGTACTACATGACACTTAGGTGAGGTGCCAGTTCATTTTGTAGTTCATGTAGTACACAGCCCGGGATGTCGTCTGGTCCCATGAATGCCATATTCTTAGCTTTGGAGAGTGCATTTTTTACCTGTGTGGCCGTGATTACCAGAATTTAGCAATCTTTTGGTATTGAGGTGGGCCCTTTAGGGGTGACAAAGGGGTGAAGTTGGCACTGAATCGATCTGCCAGGATATTAGCAATATCCTTGGGATCAGTATATTTAATGTCATTCTGTTGTAGCTCAGAGCAGATCTGAGTATTGGCATTTAGATACTTGACATAACTATAAAATTCCTTGTGGTTGTCCTTGGAATTTTTGGCAATTTTATTTTCGTAACCTGCTTTGGAGGATTTTATGAGGGGTCTCAGCTTCTTACTGTGGCTGGTAAGGGAGTGTTTTGCATCCTGGGATATTCCTCTTTTCTGCAACAGCTTCTTCTTTCTGTTGTATAGTTTGTTTATGGGAGGGGATGGGTCTATATTAGAAGACCGAAGACGCATTCTTTCGAATGCGTCTTGTTAGAACTTAAATTGCAGAAAATGGGAAATATCAAAGCGGCTGTTAAGTGAATTCTTTCCCTGGAAAAGAATTTGCTTGGCTGCTTCAGTACTTTGCCGTTTTTGGCACTGTAGTGTGGTCTCGGAGTTGGTATATTTAAGTAGGGGGTGAGGGGGGCAAAGCCCCCCACTTAATGTAATGTTTAAATTCATTTTTATTTATTTATTTATTTATTTTTGTTGGAACAGCGATTTTTTTTTCCCTTGGAAAAAATCGCTGTTCTGACACTTTGTCATTGTAAGCTTTCGCTTACATAGGGTCGATCAATCACCATTCACTTTTTTAACCGATCAGTGATTTTATATAGACCTGGAGGGGACCACCAGATTGGCTTCCATTTTTTGGAGGAGAGCATCTTGGTTCTATTTGGAATGGCACAATTCATGCACGAGTGGATGTGCTCATACAGTGCCTTAGTATAGGATTCAGCAGTTGAACTTTCAGTTCCCGTCAGCATGGGTGTCATGAAGTTTGTCACTGCTGACTTGAGTAGCATGAAGTTGGCTTTGGAGAAGTTTTTTATGGAGGTTTCCCTACTGGGGGGTGGGGGAGGGATATGGACATCAAGAGTAATTAGCTTATGATCAGACTTGACCAACGAGGGGGTGACCACTGGTGTGGAGCATCGATCTCCCATGTTGGTAATGACCCGGTCTAGGATATTGGAGCCCCTGGTGGGACTATGGATTAGTTGATCCAGGGCATTGGAATTTCTGAATTCCAAGAACCGCTGGGCAAAGGTGTTGGTACCCAAGTAGTTTTCCCAATTAATGTCAGGGTAGTTGAAATCACCCAGTATCAGGGTGTTTGGTTGTATCTTAATATTTTCCAGTATGTTTAGAAAGGTGTAGTGAGAATCTTGGGACATGGTGGGGGATCTGTAGCAAGCTACAGTTTGGATTGCAGTCTTACCTAGTGTTAGTTGCACCTGTAGAATTTCAGATGCATTGTGTTGGGCAACTAGCCTGGAGGTGTGAATATCCTTGGTGAATATGGACACTCCTCCACCTTTAGTGCTTCGGTCCTGGTTTGGTGGCTGAAAAGTGTGTTAATAGTTGTAGCCTGGTATTGCAGGGGTGCTCTCTGGACCCTTGAACCAGGTCTCAGTTACTGTACAGATATCAATGTTCTCCATTTTTAGGAGTACCTCAAGAGAGTGCATTTTGAGGTTTAGACTTCGAGCATTGAGTAGCATTATCTTCAGATTTTGCATGCTTTTATCTGTTACGGTGGTGGTTTTGCCCTTTTAGACTTGCCTAAAAAAGGCACTATAGGGGTGGTAAGAGCCTTGGCCAGTAACCTGAATCCCAAGGGCGACAGGTGAAGACCATCTCTGGCAAAGCATCATGGTCTGTCGATCATGTCTTCCCAAGCAGACAGATACTGGATCTCCTTTTAATGACACCAAAAACTTAGCAAATTGTTGAAGTCAATAATTTTGTCCTTATACTGTGGTATCATTCTGGGCAAAGGCAGGATGCTACTCAGGGCTAGGGTCATACCTGTTTGGGCCACATGATCTGAGAGCTCTTCCATGTCTCTTTTCATGTAGCCCAGGGAAGTATTCATTCCAACATGGACAACGACAGAGTCATATTTGTACTTGTTGTGGAGTGTCTTCAACTGACACTTTGGATGATAAACTTTTCATTCCTTTCTGGCACCAGTTTTCTGAAGACATGCTTAGGGTCCTGTAGGAAGCTAGGAAAATCAATACCAGAAAATCATATATGCCCAAATGGAAGAGATGTTTGGTATCTTAGACATCACCAGGACCCTTTTTCAGTTCGGGTCCCTTTGGTTGTTTCCTATCTGTGTGAACGCCTGCATGCTAGCCTGGCATATTCTTCAGTGAAAGCTCACTTTTCAGCCGTTTCTGCCTCTCTGTCATTTACTCATCCTTTGGCCTGTAGGTTTCAAGACAAGCAGGTTCATAAAGGTGTTCTTCATATTAAACCCCACAAAAAAGCCCTGCCTCTCTTCTTGGCATCTTAATTTTGTCCTTGGAAAGCTGACCCAGGCTCCTTTTGAGCCTTCTGCTGCTTCTTCTTTGCAACATTTTACCTGGAAGACTGCATTATTGGTTGCTTTAACTCTACCAGAAGGCCCTCTGAACTACAGGCCTTGATGGCAGTCCTTCCATTTTTTTTGTTTGTTTCATAGAGAGAGGGTGCCTCTCTATATACACCCTTCTTTTATGCCCAAGGTGGTTTATGAGTTGTCACTTTGTCAGTCTATCCAGCTTTTCTTCTTTTTTCCCTTCTCCACAATTTGATAGTTAGAAGATTCTTCATATATTGGATTTATATAGATAGCTGAGATATGATCTAGACAAAGCAAAGGCCTTTCATAAATCTGATCAGCTTTTCGTTTCTTTTTGTACCAGGACATTGGATTTGGCAGTTTGTAAACAAACCATCTCTTCCTGGTTTTCCAGGGTCATTTCTTTTTGTTATCCTTTTCATGATAGCTGTCTGCTTCCATGATGACTCATTCCACTAGAGCAGTAGCTTTCTCAGGAGCTTTCTTCAAAGGTTTGGACACCACCTGCATCCATTAAGGTGCTATTTGGTCTTTGGTTCACACTTTCACAAGAAATTACAAAGTGGATGTCAATTTAAGGGCCAGGGCTGGTTTTGCCAAGGACATCCTGCATGGGGTCGAGAAGGGCTACTCCTTGCCTTCCACTACCCTGTCTTCACTGTAGCTTTTGTACTCTCCCAGAGGTGAAAAAAACTGCAGAAATGACATGGAAGGACATAGCATGGTTGTGTAAAATCTTACCATAACGATAGATGTCCTTTTCACTGTTGCAATATTCATGTCCTCCCTCCTGCCCCCTTTTCTCTTCCTTTTGCATGGATGGTATTTTCATACTGGTTGATTTTTTAGGGATGTTCATGTTGTCCTTTCCACTGGGGTCCTGGTTCTCCTGGGGCACTTTAGTTCTGAGTTAGGAGTATACTAACATCACCTTTATGCCTCATGCTTGTTTGGGGATCCTATGTCTGATGTAAGATTCTGGCTGGGCATTGGGATTTCATTGGTAGGATATCCAAGAGGTGTTGAATATGGCAACAGTGAAAAAAAGGAAATCTACTGTTATGGTAAGATTTTATACAACTGTACTTTCTCTAATATTAGGGGTAAAAGTCACTGGATGAGAAATACCATAAAAATCTTACAGTCAGAGCTTCTGTAAAAATCCTTTTCACAATATTTACCTGCTTCTCTTGCTTTGAAGGTCAAATCTAGCTCATATGATGCTGTAGTAGCTTCCTACCTTAACTTTGAAAAATATTGGAGTATTCCTAGGAATTACATAAAACTAGATTTGTTTTGTGCCTACTAAATATTGGTTTATAACACTGGTTTTCTCAGCATCTGGTTTGAAGCCTTTAGAAGTATACTCTAAATGTGATACACAGATTTGATATTATGCCTTGTTGCCTTTCAGACCTTTGTGACTCAGACTTCCTAGTGGCTTAATCATTTTCACCTTAGAACTCCATAAAGGAAAATCATCATTTTTCAACTACAGCCTCAAAACAGGCCATATACCATGTGAATGGAGGATTGCAACAGTTATCCCCTTCACATGGATGGACCATCAACTGACCCCAGAAACTACAGACCCATTAGTCTGACTCATAAATTATGTAAAGCCATGGAATTAATCATCATGGAAATTAATAAACAAAGACATTGGCAATCTACAGACACTGGACCCATGCCCGTTTGTTTTTTGTCAAAGGAAAGTCATGCCTACTTAACCTGGTAGACTTCTTTGAGAGCATCACCAAGGCAATGGATGAGGGGAAAATGGTGCATACTGCCTACCTAGACCTGACTAAGCATCAATAACATACCCTAGTCAGGCATTGTTGACAAACTCACCAAACTAGTCATAAATCCCTACACAGCTCACTGGATTGCCAGCTGGCTTAAAGACAGGATCCAAGTAATCAAGATTGGTGAGACCACCACCACAAAGAGAACAGTCACCAGTAGAGAACCTCAGGGCTCAGTGCTGGGCCTGATCCTGTTTGGCATCTACTTCTCGGAGGTTAACATTAATGTCAAGGGCCTCTGGCTTAACAAATTTGCAGAATCTGAGAATTGTGAGCTAACATAAATTCTCCAATGACACTAACATCATGCATGAGGGTCTAACACAAACAAATGACTGGTCCCAAAGCCATGGATT
The DNA here is from genome assembly GCF_019279795.1 of Protopterus annectens. Taxonomy (NCBI): domain Eukaryota; kingdom Metazoa; phylum Chordata; order Ceratodontiformes; family Protopteridae; genus Protopterus; species Protopterus annectens. The sequence continues at coordinate 359,625,199 of NC_056739.1, forward strand.
AAACAAAACTCAGTGTCAAGAGCTGCATTATAGTGCCTTTGGGGAAAAGTCCACCAAGGTTAATTATTCCATTGATAAGACACTCTTAAGAGTTGACCCAGTAGTTAATGATCTGTGAACATATGTAGACAATAATCTAGCCTTTGACAAACATGTTGCCGTGAGAGTAAGAATCTTATTCTGTCTCCCAACTTATAAGTAAGGTTATGGCATCCAGGTCTATGGAAGTTAAAGTACCACTTTACTCAGCCCTTATCAGACCCAAAATTGAGTACAGTACCCCCTGTGGTGTGTACCTGACCAGGCACATGCAACAGTTGGAATGCCCATGGAGGTTCCTCACCAAGAGAAGCAAGGATATTAACACATTGTCCTATACAGATCACCTTAAAGCTCTGTCTCTTTATACTCAGCCTCCTACAGGTTACTTAGAGGTGATCGGTGCCTGACATATAAAGCATCCACAGTTCCAGCCTTGATAGAACTTTTGCACATCTGCATAGTGAACAGCACCAGAAACACTAGATCCAAGGATTTAAACTTTGCTTGTGACATAACTAGAACATGCAGGTGAGACAGATATGTGTCTCAGAGGATCCTCATACTTTGGAACAGGCTCCCGATCCACATGAAAAAGGGTATATCCACTAACCCTATTCAAATGTAACCTGCACCATTGAATGGGAAATCAAAAATTTGCCCCGGTCTGCCCTCATGTCTCTGATAGACAGACCCAAACTAACATATCCCCTCCACTAAATCTTTAGCAGCTTCCTAACTAACACACCCCTCCAAACAGTTACCCATGTTACATGGGGACACAATTGGGTTGGGTTGCACGGCTAGGCTTATAAAGGACCTGGTGGGCATTAGCCTAGTATGTACTTAGGTATGTGTTTCTGGGAGCGCTACAAAATCCTGAAACCAAAACAAATAAAAGACAAACCATATTACTCTTCTCCAAGTATAAGCTTAGTGTAGTGAAGTGCAATCTTGGAGTTGATATATTTAAGTAGCAGGAGGTGTGGGGGTTCAGGGGGTCTTGCCCCCCTGCTTATAGTTGAAAGGTAATATGTTTCTGTATGTACTTGTGCTTGAATATAGTAAGTGTTGGTATCCTGTGTGTTTTCAATATTATGAGATTCAGTATTTTGAGTTTTCAGTATTTTGAACTTTCAAGATTTTGGTCTCAGGATTTTGGGTTTCAAGATTTTGTAGCACGCCCGTGTTTCTATATATCTATATAATCACAGAAAAGAACTTTGAGAACATTTCCTTGAAACAGCCCAAACCATCGGATAACCAACTGCATCAGTGTACTTGTGTAAAATGTCATCATACTCTACTACAGACTGATATAGATTATTTATGTCTTGCTTAGCTTGTGCCTATTTAACTCAAAAAGAATAATTATAAGTCTATTTTTCATAAAAGTACCATTACCAAGAAAGCTGCTGTGCTTGCTAGAATTTATATTTGCTCTAAAATCCTTATGTAATGTCTATTTTGCAATCATTTTTTGTGTCCATTCCAAGCCAAAAACATCATATTACAGCTATTACAATCAGTTTATGATAAAAAAAAAAAAAACAGATAAAAATAATGTCTTATGTTGCATTTCAACATTTCAAATTATGTTTATCCATTCACATATTCTTTTATATGGTGCTGATCAGTGTAATCCCGTTCATGCTCACCCTTCAACCCTGCCTGAGTGGTGTACACTAAACCCAACTGGATCTTTGCTGTTACTGACTCAAACCAAGGCCTACTAACCTTCTGCCCTTACTTGAATCCCTGTACAAGGCAGTCTACTTCATAAGATCCTGACTTCAATGCCCCACTTACCCTAATAGGAGGCTGATGAAAAACGGGGTATGGGTGAGGCCATAATGCTACCACACATGTATTAAATCCTCAGTTAGAAGGGGTGAGAAGGAGGGGAATTAGCTAATCTAACCACCGGAGTGACAAAAATTAAGGTGAGGAAAGATTCAATTTAGTCAACTCAGCAAGTGACAAGATACTTGTTTGCAAGCACCTCTTGCAGACCTGAAGTGGTCACAATGGCTATACCACATGATAGCCATTGTGACCATTTTATTATAATCACAAAAACAACAAGATGATAATAATAACTACTTATGTTGCATTTCAACATTGTAAACCATGTTTATCCAGTCACATATTTTTTTATATAGTGCCAGTTTGTATAAACCCTGCCCATGCTGACCCTTCATATCGACTATAGTGGAGTGCACCTGCCCTAATACGAGGCTGATGAAGACTAAAGAGGGATAAAGAGGCATGAAGCCACAACGTGACCATCAACCAGCATGCTTCCACATCCTATTCCTCCCATAGTCCTCAATTTAAATAAATTATAAAATTAACAGTTCTAACATATTAAGCAAATAGTACATGCAGCCTAATCCGTTTGAACAATAAAAATTAGCCTAAAAAAATTCTTGAACCTCAAGCATGAATTATGTTACTAAACTCTGATGAAATCTGAAGACTGATCAAAACCTAAAATGTTTAATAGTACCCCATCATTGTCATAAAAATTCTTGTTAGGGTTTGCTAAGTCTGGAAGCCCTATTACATGAATACCAATAGATTTGGCAGATCTGGCAATATAACGATTAATGCATCTCCTAGATAATTCCACTACTGCTGATTTTATGGCCTCATACCAGAAATGCCTTGGTACTATGCAAAACCAAAAGATTAACATGATTGGATGACTTCAGCCCAGCGCCATTAAGTATGATAACATTGTAGCCAGAATATCTGCTTAGGCAAATTTGTCTAGGTTATTGTCACCCAAGTGGATTATTACTGCATGTAGCAGCAGATGGCCTGCTATTCTGTTTTCCCCAATGTCCCAAAGTTAAAACCAAGACAGTCTAGAAAAGCCAAGCCAAAGTACTGCACAGGATATTTGATCCAAATAAAGGTATGAAATGTTCTCATGTGCAGATGCTGTCCAACCCGAATGAATGAGTGGCCTATAATCAGTGTGACCTTCCTACCTGTGATATTAAAATAAAGCATGTCTTTTCCTAATGTAACTTAAACATGTGTCAAATGACCATATGCCCATCTGTTTTAATATTTGTTTTGAATGGCCTTTCTGAGTTAAGTCTAATATTCTGCAAATTCTGCAGGAGTGTGAGGGAAAAACCCAGTGGGGAAATTTCTTGGTTTAACAATGCTTTGTAAAGCATTATGTTCACATCTCTGGTCATAATTTAGTGACCTGAAGGGAGCTTAAAAATCACTGGAGAAGGTAAAGCATCTACAACAATTTATGCAGCTGGACAGTAACAGTATACACCTGATGACTAAGCAAACTTGTTGGCACAACTACTTTGATCAGTTTTTAATCTCTTCATCTAAATGATGACATAATTCTCTTCTAAGATTACATCTCTCCATGGCAGAGATTGAATTAATTCACTAACCCTGAAAGCTCATGCATATAACTAGGTAAAAAGGGTAACCCACAACAAAAAGGTTTGGAAATACTTTGATGACACCATCAGGCCTGACTTTATGGGACTTAAAAGGTTTACCTGTGGGTTTTCTAGGATCCAAAACTGCACCGTTCATGTTGCTCCAATCCATGATCACTCTAGCAACCACCCAGTGGCTGTTAATGTCATGAGGGTTAAGGGAACTTGTCTGCCACCCTGGTATCAAGCTTGACAAACTGATAAAAACAAACGACCAAGACGAGCTGGCGCAGCGTGAAAATAATCCAATTTAATTAGCGCTTTCGGAAATAGACAATGCTTTTCCTTCTTCAGACAAACCAGAAACAGTTCAGGATACTTTTGAACTTAGTAGACTACGTAACAATTAATCAATTAAGTAAAAAGGTACTCCATTTAAAGTGAAAAAGTGTGTTGATTAAAAACTTTCAAAAAGTTAAAAACCTAATAAAGCTTGAAATAAAAACAAAATCAAACACATCAATGCAACCCCTAATTTAACAAATTCAAAATTTCACATTATTCATCACGAAACAAATAACAACTTGCAATAGAAAACTATAAAATAACAAACGACTGCATCATTATTATTAAGTAAACCAAGTAAAAATAATAAACATGTAACCAATAAATAGTCTCTAAGGGATTAACAAACGAGTGAAAATTGGTAAAAATGGCCATACATAATTTCATCTTTTTAATTTTCATCTTTTTAAAGCCAAGAGCTTAAGGAAACATTTTATTGAAACTGTTTCATTAAGACCTGGAGGCAAGTAGGCTGCAGTATTGATTTGCCACCTCAGTTCCTCAATTTAGAGTTTAATTTGCCAAGGGCCACCTCTCTCATCAACCCCTATCTGCTTTAGTACAGTGAACTTAAAACTATGATTTGGAAAATCAGTAATATGCCTAGCTAGAGCGTTGGTCTTATCCCCCCTACTTATGGCATACTGATGCTCGTATATACGTTGCTTAAGATTTCTTTCGGTCTTTCCAATGTAGAAAGCTTTGCAATCTTGGCAGCAAGCACAGTAAACAACTCCTTTTGTGTCACATGAAAATTTACCCTGAACTTTATAAAGGGTGTCCCTAATCTTAAATTGGTAAGCAGAATTTAAATGCTTACATTGATGGCAAGCTCCACATTTGAACATAACCTTGTTCTTAACAACAGGTGGTTTAAAGGAGTATTGTAGCAAAGTTTTAAGGTTACAACCTCGTCTAAAAGTAATTTTTGGTTTGTTGCCAAGTAGCTTATGCAAAATGCTATCCTCAGTAATGAGAGTCCAGTTCTTATTAAGGGTCTCCCTAATAAAAGAATGATCTAAGTTGTAAGTGCATAAAAAACTAGTAGTGTAACAGTGGGTTTTGTTGGTTGTAGAATCTTGGACCTCGTTTAACAGGGTTTCCTGTTCCGCCAAAATGACCATAGGTAGTAAGGGCCTGAAATGTCCACAATGTCTTTTAGTAATGACTTCAGTGGAAATCCCAGAAACTAAACTTAAAGGATAGCCCCTACTAAGGAACATTTTCTCGAGCAAACAACATTCATCCATGAAATTAGAATCATCTGAAATCATTCTAGCTGTCCTCACCATCTGACCCTTAACCACTGCTCTCTTTTGGTGGTAGGGATAGCAGCTAGAAAAATGGAGGAATGAGTTAGAGTAAGTGGGCTTCCTGTAAATAGTGCTTTTAAATCTGCATCAGTAAATGACTGCAGGGCTTCAGATATCACCCAAGATTTTTGCCAGAGAGACACTCCATTGAAATCTGACAAGAAAGTGTTACATAAAGTATGATTCACCTTAATTCTGGATGTAACTTGTACCCAATGATGTTTGACTTTCCCTCTCCTTAGCAAGTTTGAAACTGCCCAGATAATGTCCTGTCAGGCGATAATGCTCAGCACACAAAAATAAGAAGTCCATTCAGCTGTATCAGTTCTCTAAATCCTGACTTTCTTCACTATCAAACCCCCTCAGTTGTAGATTTCAAACATAATTTGTCTTGGTGCAGCTTGAAACCAGACACCTGCAAATTATTGTCTAAACTGAAAAATGTGATAACTTGGTAGGGCCGTTCTACATTGTCACTGGCTAAAGCAACACCCAGCTCATGGCATAAGGACACAAATATTTCAATACCTTCTTTGGCTCCTTCTTCCCTTTCAACCACAATGAGATAATGATCCAAGTGAAGAATGGCTGCTTGTTTTGGAGCTATGAGCTGCCAATACCAATTAAGTGCTGTTCTAAACATTTAAAAAAGAAATGCACAAGAAGTGGAGCATCCCATAAACATAGGTTTATCACAGTAATATTTCCCTTTAAAATAAAAACTCATACGAGGCTAGTCATGTTGTCTGATTTGGAATAGCTTAAAGGCTGGCTTAACATCCAGTTTGCAAAGACAGGGATCAGATAATTCTCTGATAGCATGTGTTGCCTGGTCTGGTAATGTGTACTGCACTTGAGTTTCTTCTTCTTCATCAGCAGTGTGATTGTTAACAGATACACCAGCCGGATAAGTTAAATGATGGATAAGACATAATTCTCCTTGTTTCTTTTTCAGGACTATCCCTCTTAGGGAACTTTTAAAAGATTCCCAAGGGGTAAAACTGAAAGGGCCTACCAGCCTATCATCAGTCAGTTCAGACAAAAGTAGTTTGTTAATCTCATCTCATCATACTTGACTTTCACTGATCATAGGCTGTTCATTCATTTAAAAATCACAAGAAGAAGATGACCAAATAGGAAAGCCCCATTTTGAAACCCTGTAGTAAAAATGAGGCGGCTTGCTTGTGGGGGTAATTTTTTAGTTCCTTCTCCAAAACCCTGATGTTAAAAATTGAATATGAATGGATAAGGACCTGGTTGCCCTGGAGAGGAACTATGCCATCTTTGTCCCCAAAATGAACTCATTCATCTATTCACTATATCCTGTTTTTGCAAAGATGATCTTGTGGGACTGGCCTCTCTAGTGGCAATTAGTAGTTGGACATTTTTTACCATCATCTTATGGTTGAATGGCTCTAGTTGATTTATGAACAGGAGTGTGTAAAGTATCAAGCTGGTCATGTACACTTGCCTTTATCAAAGGATCAACAGAACTTGATCTTAGTCTAGCTGTCTACTGCCAGTGAATCATGGCTTGTCCCAGGTTTGTCTAACATAACAATGAGCCACATATCAGAGTGACATTCTTCAGAATGCAAGGACTTATACATTGCTTTTAGTTTCTGAAAACACTGATCATGCCAATCTCAGGCTGTTCCTCCCATTATGTGCTGTGCATCCTGAATGGAAGGAGGGTAGGACTTGCTTTGATTCTTTCTCTATCAGTATGGCCATAAATTGTAAAACCAGCTACCCTATATTCCTAATTCTTGGTGATAGTTTTTAAAGAAGATTTCTTCCCAAAGGAGAATATAGACACAACCAAGTCTTTGCACAGGGCATTATCAGCCTCCATAAGCCCTTGAATGCCACCAGCATCCACAAAGTCTAAATCCTTGATTAACTCATGTTGCATAGTCTTATCCTTTATTTTGGAAGGAACATGTGCTGTAATATGTCATGCCAAGGAAATGGCATCCTTGGTTCTTGGTAAGCTATTGCTGCTCCCAGTATCATGTGGACTAAAAATTTTGCCAACCTAGGTTTGTGCTATCAATGCACCCCAATTATTGAAGCAGTATTGGATAGTTCCTCTTGGGTGATTTTCCCTAGTGGTGTGGAAGACTAGTAAGTGTACCTGAGAGGACACAGTAAGATTGCTTTTTCCTTTGGAACTATTTGACCCAAAACTTTTCTGAAGGACAAGTCAAACTTCTTTGCCCTGCCTTCCTCAGGAAGTGATTCCAAAAATTCATGTAAATATTCCTGAGCTGTTTAGGCATATAATTGAACAGAACCCCCCCCCCCCCATTCCCCGATGCTATTTCCTTCATATTTAGGTGCAAGAGCACTAGCTGGACTAAAGGATGTTCGACATTTAAAGATTCTTTACCACCTTTCAGTGTTCAATGTCTCACTTTCTTATATGGAGTTTCAGTAGATGTATGGCTACTTTTCGGTGAACTTGGCTGATTTTCAGCTATGAGTGAATGGTGAGTTTGCACACTATCATGATTGGCCAATTTCTGATTTCAAGGCTATTGATTGGTAGAGAGAATATATTTATGAATAATGCTATTTTTCGTTTATACCTTACTTTGTTTTTCCAACTCTTCTTGATTATGGTTTATCTGGAGGTGTGTCTATTATGATGTTTATAGAGACTGACAAACATAGTAAATTATGCTGACTTCTGTAATGAATGAAAGATGGGTTCTTTACTTCATTGTGACTGCTTTCAGCATTTTAATTTGTTGAATGAATATTTTCAGAATGAGAATATTGTTTATGCTACTGAAGCATTCTAAAAAAGTGTGTTTTTTGGTTTTGCTTGGCACACTGTTTTTGATGGGCTACTTAGTAGTCTATACTGACATGTTTCTGATCTATGCGTGCAGTGGTCAGTATGCACAGTAAACTCAGTTGACATTTAGCTAGGGCCGAATGACAAGTCACATCCGCGATTGCTTAACTTTTGATTTTAAGACTACCGATTGGTAGAGAATGCTTTCAGAAGAAAATTATGTTTTTGGCTACTGAAGCCTCCTTTTTTAATTTTGATTGGCTTTCTACTATATTTCACTGAGCAAATAGGACAATGAAGCTTGTTATTGAGAAGACAGCAACTGGACCATTATAGAGGTGTGTTTTATGAATCTCAGCATGATTTGTGCCTGGAAGCTGATTCTTCTGGTAATTTTGATTGGCCCATTGGCATGAATGGATGATGAGTATTTTTTGTGATTGGTTATTCTACAGTTTATAATGTTGCTTATTGGTTGAATGAGCAGGATCTGATGAAGGCTATTGTCGAAAGTGTTCATCTGTTTACTTATATGTTTTTTGTCTTGTAGTTTTACTACTTTATTAAAGCCATTGATTTTAGCAAATAAGTCTGTGGTGGTGATAATCCGTTTTTGTTTTCACATGTATTGTTTTGCTCAGCTGACCTCCTTTTGTAACATGGCAGGTTTGTTTTCATTCTAATTACACAGATGACACAGGTTTAAGTAGTAGCCTTTGTGCTGGAGGGAATGATGACAAGGAAAGCAGGAAAAGAGGAATAGGGAGGCATATGCCTGCTTGCATTTCTCAGGAATGAGGGTGTAAGAGTGTATTTAGCTATTTAGTATAGTTTGTTTACAGGGGTACTACACTGATCTCTATAGACCATTTTAGGCATAGCCCAGATGAAGAGATTCACAAAAAGAAAATAAAAGAAATTCACGAATACGGAATAATCACAGAAGGTAGATAATTCCTTAGACATTTGATACAATATGTAAACAATATTAGCAGAGTAGAAAATCAAGTGTAAATTAATTTTAGTAAGTATGAGAGAGAAGCAGCAGTTGAGAACAGAAGATCAATGTAGGAGTTATGCAGGTAAGGAGGGAGATAGGTTATGTGACTAATGGAAAAGTGCTAGCAGTCAAATTTTTGATGAAGGGTTCTTTTAAGTTGAGCTCTGAAGGGGGGGTGAGAGGAGGCTTCTCTAAGTTGAAAGAGGAAGGAGTGCCAGAGTTTAGGTGTAAGAATAATGAAGGAATGGTTGGTACAGTGAAGTTTAGTTTGGGGTGACTGGAGTGATGGAGTTATTTGGGAGTGGTTATGGAGGCTGTAGGGGATGGTTTTATTATGGAGCTTGGCTGCAAGAGGTGGACAAGCATCTGGTTGCAGTAGTGTAAAAACAAGAGACCCTAGGAATTACTCAACTCTGTAGAAGACGGGTAGACATTTGGCCTTGGAGGGGTGATACAGTGGTGCTCCTGTGAGGCAGAATTTGAAATGAATCAGCAGATTTTGTTTTCAATGGACAGTAGAGTAGACAGGTTTTTCATATGCTAGGGCATGCTTAATGCAATGATTCACAGTGAAGACAGAAACTTCTTGACGTAGGTAGCAGCTGTCATATAAGTCAGTTGTTTAACTTAAGACTTTATTACCAAAGAGGTGGGTCACATCTGCTCAGAAAAAAAAATATTTCACATCCCGTCCAGTGAGATCATCCAAACACTGAGGGGAAGTAAGGCTTAAAGCAGAAAGGAGCACAGCCTAGAGGTTTACAGGTGACACCATGGTGCAATAAAATGGATAGGGACTGCAGAGGATAGGAAGCTATTGAGGAATTTTCTATGGGGACACATGCTTCCAGTGGCTGCTATGGAGAAAAAAAAAATATGGCCACTCACAGAGCACTTCATGCATTTCAGAAGATAACTTGTCTTTTTATGCCCATTTTATCCACACAGAACTCACCATTCTTTCTCTTACTGTAATTGACTTCACTGTATTCCATCTAACTCCACATTATCCCTGATAATGTACATAGCAATTATTTTGAAGTCACATCAAATGTGGAAATATGGAGTTTCACATCAAATGGAATCTGTTAAACTATTATTCTTGCCCCTTCTGGACATAACACCATAACACCATTGTTCAACCTTGTCAAAAGCTAAGTAGCTGCTTAGCCAGCAAAGAGCAGATTTGGAACTTGAATTCCTACTTTGTATGTTCCTAAATATAAGCATGTTTAATTACTCATAGGAAGATTCTTAATTAAAGAAATGACATATGACCTCTGTTACCACCTTAAAATGCCCTATTACTTCAGACACCTATTACAGAATGAATTGCAGTAACCACAGTTTCTCTATCATGGAATCCAAAGACTGTGAATCCATCCTTCCTGTCATTAGAAACCTAAACTGTTACTCAAATTTCTGCACTAACTATAAATCTCATGCACAAAAGACTGGCTCCCAGATTCAGCAACCTCTGCACGGAGTGCAGGAATAGTGCAAGAGCTGCTACACGCAATATGGCCGACGAATGATCCAGGATCGAGCTCCCGGACATGCACGAGTGCTACCTCATTCGCTGGTGAAAACCATGCAAATGAGGGGAATTAGTGATCCAGGAAACAGGCAGGTGTCTGTGCAGGAATAGTCTAATCTGCAGAAATGTATTCAGTTGCTAACTGAATACATTTCTACAAATTACAAAACAGAGGCATGACAGCTCGAAAGAAATCATGTATTATATTTAGTAGGCATACCAATGGCCAAATATATGGCCATTTAAATAGTTTAAAATATTATAAAATAAAACTTTTATTTTTTTTATTTTTTGGGCAGATATTGGCCATTTAAGCATAGGGCAGCAGCTCCCAAACGGGTGCGGAAAATAAAAAAAATGTGAAAAAGCAATTTTCAAGGAAATCTGCCTTTTGCCATTATAGTCAATGGCATGCAGAATGAAAACAATACCAGGGAACAGTGGTTCCTAAGGGGAAAGGCTCAGTGTGAGTGCAGTAACTAAGGAGTAAGGCAGAGGGGTATGCAAATGAGGGGAATCTTACTGAATCACATATTTCTTCTAAGTGTCAGACTGCACTTAACTGTGTAGGTGCTCTAATATGGTTGTAGAAGCAGAAGTTAAGGACATCAAAAGGGGGTGTATCATGCTTGCTGTAAGCACATCAGAGCACTATTACCCAGGTATGTGCTTAGCTAAGAACAGCTAAGCAAGGGGGTGTGTCTGAAGCTGTAATGTCTTACACCATGAAATGAAGACCGCATTCACGGCCAGGGGAGGGCCATTTCTGCTAAAATATGTTTACCTTGGCTAAACAGGTTTGTGCGGCATGCACTGGGAATTAAACAAAAAAGAAATACATGGAAATAGCAGCATTGTGTACATTTAGGCAGCCTGTTTGTGCAGCGCACCTTGGGGCTTAAAAGGGGCAGAAATGGGAAGGAGGAAAAAGAAAAAAAAAAGGAAATAGCAGAATAGAAGCCCTTAAATACAAGTAATAGAGCTGGCAGGTGGAATGTATCATATTCAGCCGATCACACAGGCAGCATCTGCAGCACACCACTATAAACTATGCAAACACCTTTCAGTCTGTTTCTTCCAAACTCTACACCACCGGTGTACACAGACGGGGATATCTTACCTGACAAAACTAACAAAATGTTAGGGGCTGCTGTTGCTCTCATACATCAGTATGTGCAAGAGGCTGAGGGTGGTGAGGAGGACAATGCTAATAACCACCCCAGACTTATGAGGAGGAGGAGAAGAGTGTTCAGGCCCAGGGTTACCTACCAGGGGGTTACATGATCTGGAGATACTAGAGTACTACAGGGTGGACAGGAACATACTGCAGCAAATTGTGGAGCTGTGCTGGCCTCGCCTCACATCCAGAACAAACAGAGGGGAACCCATCCCAGTAGATACCAAGGTATGTGTAGCTCTATGAATACTAGCTATAGGTACTTTCCAAAGAGCAACTGGAGATATCATGGGGTCTCACAGGCATCTGCATTCAGGATACTCCACCAGTTCCTGGATGCCATGGGAACACATGCAGCGGAGCACATTAAACTCCCCAGCACCCGTGAGGAGCTGACTGGCAATATGCATCTCTCCCACTATGTAGCAGACTACCTGGAGGTACTGGGTGCCATAGACTGCATGCACATCCACATGAAAGTACCACCTGGTGACCAGGATAGATTGTTCATAATCCACAAGGGGTGCCAGGTCGTGTGCGATGCCCAGGGCATTATCATGAATGTGTGCTGGCTGCCCTGGAAGCTATCATGAATCCCAATCTGGCATTCCTCACAGCTGTATCAGTGGTTTGCCAGGGGGCACATCCAGTATGGCCATTTGTAGGGGATGCTGGCTATGCACTGGAGCCATGGATGATGACACCCATCAGAAATGCACACACACCCACACAAGAACTCCATAATGAGGACATGCACAAACCAGGATCATTATAGAGCATGTGTATGGGATGCTCAAGTCATGGTTCTGCTGCCTTGACATACTCAGTGGAGCCTTGCAGTACTCTCCAGCCACGTGTGCACACATGGTCACAGTATGTGCCATGCTACACAATATGACCCTGCAGAAACAGCATCCGCAGGAACAAAAATGAGGAAGGGCCACACAACCCCCTCACCATTGCCAAGGCCTCCACAGGCACAGAGTGACTCGGAGGAGGATCATCATGAGCCTGCCCCTGTAGGCAGATGGAGGCATGCCCAGTATGCCCTGGCCTTGGCAAAGAGGCAATGCATAGCACATACACTGAACTGTAGGGCCCCAGGGACTGATATCTCTCTCTCTGACTTGCACATACAGTAAAATGGATGCCAAACATCACACCACCTATACCTGATCATGTATAGGCAGTGTATAGTGTGCATCTGACATAGTCAGCCCTCAAGCACCACCCTCACAACAGCTGCAGGCACAAGGTAAACCAGTCTCTGTAACAAATTAAAATAATGGGGTGGACTTTTCTAATAGCATATATATGGTATTGATCAAGCATGTAAAGGAATAGGTTGGCTAACTGGGATAGCAGCAAACAACTGACAGCACTGTGGGACTGAAGGATGTTTATCTCCAGTACTGCCCTACCCACACCATGTAGTACCACCCTAGTCGACAAATACCACTGCAGTAGATGTGGTGAGACAAATAACTGGGGGTGGTCATAGGTCACATGCATGGATGTCAAAGTGGGGTCCCATACCCAACACCATCTCCACACAGCAAATCAGCTGTAGACTAACATACAGAAATGCCTGGCAAAGGCCTCCACATGGCGACACCCATGAAATCCCCACCCACAGTCTTTTACACAGTGATATCACAGCAGGTCTGGCAGTGGTAGTATGGCTTTGAAAGGTAAGAAGTCTGAAACTACAAATGTCTATGCCAGAACAAGCTGACCTGTGGTTGATACTGTTATGCCTGTAGTCTGAAAGATAGGGCACACCACCATACTATATGGGACCAAAATGTTAAGCAAATATCAGCACAGTCTATGCAGATGTGTAATGTGTAGAATCATGTCACCCCCCTCCCGTAGTCCCAAAGAAATGCAGTAACATGTTCCTAGACTTAAGCAGCATCTAGCTATCACCCAGACTGATTGCGCAATAATAACAGAAAGCAATTGTCAGTAATACCCACAGTCAACTTACTGGTGCCATGCCAGGGGTGTCTCCTGCCGGCAGTCTGGGAATATATGATCATCAGAATGCACTTCCCTCCTACAAATGGCCTACATCTGTCACACCTGGCCTACAGGCCTCTGTAAAATGCCTATGCCTCATACTCCGTACAATTGACAAGCAGAATTCAGAGTGTAAACATGGGAATGCACCAACTGCAGGCAGGCCTAACCCTGGAAGATTGGGAAATGTCTTCACCCACAGAATCTTGGGCCACAGCCATGGGGAGTAACACACACCTCCCTTATCACTCATCCTATGAAACATCCTGACCAAAACATGCACCCATCCAAGCAAAATGAGGTGGGCCATACATATATGTGTGACAAACAAACACCCACAGGCTTGTCAAACAGTCTGACACATACACAAGACCCTCCAAGTGCAGTCAACCATTGAGGAGAGCCTAATGCAAAGTACTGGTAGCTATAGCCAAGCATATCTGTCAAGAACACACCCCCCTACATATCCTATCACCTACAAATATATCTGGAGTCTGTCTGTCACCCTGATCCTGTCTGAATTATATTACCCAACTGTGGACTGGAAATCACACCAGGCCAGAACATAAATGTACAGAGATTCCACAATTGTAATATATCCCTGTGGTGCTGGACCATTTTCACAGAACCAGCACTCAATTGCTTGTAGGCACACCCTTCAACAGGCTGGATAGTGCAAGAATGCATAGCATTTGGGCTATAAACCTTGTGTGTGCATCATCCATCCTGTATTCCTCTGGTAAATCACTGTGATGATTTGAGGAGGTATGTCACCAGGTACTGAAACAGTACATGACAGTGTCAAATGGCATATATGACAGATGTCTGCTAAAACCAGCCCTGTAACCCTTGCAACCCATACATTACTGAGAGAAATTGTCACAATCATTGTATGGCCCATTGTCCCCAGATGTTGGTAAGCTATCTCCACATGTCCTGTATCAACAGGTTGATGGCTATGGCTGTAGCATGAAATAAACAAGACTGGAGAACAACAATCCCTGGAATGGAGTTCCACATGTACTATAGAAGGTCACACTGGGCATGCTCATACACTTAGAGAAATGTCAGTAGGATCTAGAAATGAGCAGGTCTTCTCCACATAGTGTACTTCCCATTGCCCCACCTTAACAGTCCTGAAGATATCTATCACCATAGCAGTCACTTTTGTTATGCCAAGCCCCATAAGCTCTGTGGCATGTGTGATAACTGCATAACAAGATACTACAAATAACTAGTTAGTTAGGAGTTCTAATTTCAGTAGTCCTGGCAAATGTAAAAGTGTGTGTGTGTGTGTGTGTGTGTGTGTGTGTGTGTGTGTGTGTGTGTGTGTGTGTGTGTGTGTGTGTGTGTGTGAGACAGCTGTGTGTGCAAGATTGAGGGAGTTGTGTGTTTGTTTATAGGTGAAACAGTTTTATGCCACTTCCACCCATGACACTTCACTGTGCCCCACCTTATCAGTCCAGATGATGTCAGTCCTTTATCATCAACCTTGGCCAGCTGTCAACCCTGCAAGCTCAGTAGTGCGTATGATAAATGCTTAACTCTATAGTACAAATGACTTGTTTGGCCAGGGTTCTACACTTCCGGAAAATGTGTGTGTGTGGGTATGTATGTTTGTAAGTAGTATCTTTTGATATGTTTCCAACCCACTGCCATACTTTATCAGTCCTACCAATGTCATTCCCCATATCAGCACCTTTGGCCAACTCTCAGCCCAGTAAGCTCTGTAGTGCATGTGGTAACTGCGTAACACTATGATACACATCAGTAGTTAGGTAAGGATTCTAGTCTCAAATCTGGCAAGTGTGTGTGTGTGTGTGTGTGTGTGTGTGTGTGTGTGTGTGTGTGTGTGTGTGTGTGTGTGTGTGTGTGTGTGTGTCGGTTTGTAGATCAAAGTACTTTGATAGGTTGAACACCCACTGCACTACTTTATCAGTCCTGCTAATGTCATTCCCTTCGTAGGTTCAAAAGTGGGTAGCAGGTAATGGCTCAGGAGCCGTAACAAGCCTAGCACATAGAAGGGCCCTGCCGTTGTTCCATTGTTGTTATGTCCCACTACCTGTATCAGGTATAGCCACTGCAGTGATCCTTGGATTGAAGTGTCTATTACCCATCCACTCATCAAGTGTCTCTGGAACTGGGTCAGCTAGATACTCTGCATGACATGTATGGGAAGTGTATTCCAGGGCATGTGCAGCCTCTTGGTGAGGGATCTGTCCCACCAGCATTTTGTGGTGATTGTGGTACTGAGGTAGAGGGTCTCTACAGTTTGTGGTGTGGATGGATTTATATGTAGCATTCCTAAACCAGATGGGTCAGACATGGCTTTGTAAGTCAAGCACAGATAGCTGCTAATTAGGTGATATGACACAGCAGATAACTTGGGTCTGCTGAGTCTGTCTGTGTAGGATGTGTGTTTAATGCCTACCAACCCCTTTGTGAGGTGCTTCTGTGGCTTCCCCAGCTGTAGCAGATGTCTAGTGAGGTACATGACAAATGGGCCATAAAACTTGAGGAGTGGTCTAAAGAGGAAATAGTAGACAGAGATCATTATCTCTGTCTTTTTGGTTGAAAAAGCCTTGGTAATGCAATGTGCCATATATAAGGACTTCCTGACCACAGTGGCAATGTGGTGCTTGAAGGAGAAGTTACTGCCTACCTGTGTCCCAAAATCTGTTATAATGCATACAGTGTTCATTGGGATCCCATCGGTGTGGTACTTACTGGGAAATTAGTGTTTTACTAAGGGGGATGATGATGCATATTGTGGTGTCAAGCTTCTGGACATTGTTTCCACACCACTCAGTAGTTTCAGTGAAGCCTTTCTGTGGGATGTGTGCATCTCTTGTGGAGTCAATGATAGCTCCCAGCTTGCAGTCCTCTGTGAACTTGGTCAGCCAGAGTTCTTCTGTGTTGGGCTGGACTCCTGAGAAGTAGATGCTGGACAGGGCACTACCCAGTACTGATCCCTGTGAGACTCCACTTGTGACTGCTTGCCAGTCTGTCCTGGAGTTTGCCACTGTCATACTTTTGTGTTCTGTGAACCAATTTGCAAAACAAACAATGATATATGGGTTGATGCGTAGTTTGTGGGGTTTATCAATAATCCCTCACTGAGGGATGGCAACACAAGCTTTGGGCAGATTGATGTAGTCTGTATGGAGTGCCTTACTGCCATACACAGCCCTAGTGACTCAGTCAAAGACATCAACCAGGTTGAGAAGGCATGATCTACCATTCAAAAAGCCAAACTCTGTGGGTCCAGACTTAGGAGATCACCTATATCTTGGTCAATCAGGTCCCTGATGATGCGGCCCATAACCCTACATAGCAGACTTGTCAGGCTAAGCGGCCAATAATCCCCATGGTCTGTGGATGCTACCCCTTTATGGAGAGGGATGACTGCAGTAGTGTGCCATGTTTGAGGGACAAAACCTGAGGTGAGGCTGTGACTGACCAGGACACACAGAATTGGTCCAATGTCACTTTGTATGTCATGTAGAACACAGCCAAGGATATGTTGGTGTCCCATGGAAACTGTATTCTTGTGTGTGGACAATGCAGGTCTAACCTGGCCTGCAGTACTGCTGGGTGCATGCCATTCATCTGCCATTGTGATTGTACACTTGTGAAGGGAGAAAGGGGTAAAGCTGGAACTGAATTTTTGCCAAGACTGTGGCAAATATCTGTTGTCTCAGGATAGGTATTAGCATTAAGCAGTAACTCACAGAACTTATGTTTAATGTTGTGGAGGTTGTTTATGTAACTATCAAAGGCTTTTGTGATTGTTTCAGTGTATGCTGCATGTCTGCCTTCATAGATGCCTGTAGGGGATTCCATGAGGGATCCCAAGTTGTGTTTGAGACTAATAAGGGAGTTCAACAGTCTTGGGACACCACCTTTTTCTGCAACAGTGTACTCCTTCTGTTGTACATTTTAGTAATGGCAGGGGACCATCACATTGTCTCTCAGAATTTGGAGGACAGTGTCTGGGTTCTGTTGGCTATGGCTAGTGCCATGCATTCATGTACCTGTTTGTACAGTGCATATATGTATGATTTGATAGTCATGCAGCTATTTCCCATCACCGTGGGTGCAATGAAATCACTCACACCTGTTTTTATGTCTGCAAAGTCAGCTTTGGAGAGGTTTTGCAAGGTGGTCATCCTTGTGGGGGGGGGGCTGACATGTTGCGTTCCATGTTGATTACAGCCTTTATGGATCTCACCAGGTAGGGATTAACATCTATGGATGAGCAACAGTCCCATATTTAAGTAGTCAAACCAGGTCAAGGTTGTTGCATCCTCTACTGGGGGTCAGTATGAGCTAGTCCAGGGCACTGGAAATTATGAATCCCAGGAAGTGTTGGGCCACTGTACTGGCACTTGGCTACTTTCCTCAGGTGATGGAGGGATAGTTGAAGTCTCATACTATGTCAGTGTTGCATTGGATCTTCATAGATGGCAGGGTGTTGAGGAATGTGCACTGACAGTCTAGGGACATAGATGTGGACCTATAGCAGGTTATGGTCTGGATTGCTCTATTACCCCAAGGCAGTTGTACCAGAAGTATCGCCAATGCATTATGCTGGGATACTAGTCTGGAGGTGTTCCTATACATAATGAATATGAAGACAAAACCACCTGTGGAGGTGTGCCATGGTCCATGTTTGGGAGCTGACAGTTGTGTAATGCATTATAGGCTGATCCTGCAGGGCTGCTGTCTGCTGCTGTGAACCACCGCTCCATTACAGCAGAAATGTTAATGTCCTCCAATCTGATGAGTGCTTTGAGTCACTGCATCCTGACAGATGTCTACTGTTGAGCAGCATGACTCTCAGACTGCATACGTGTCTAGCTGTTATGGTGGTAATTACATTAGGAACACTGCCTAATAAGGCATTATAGGGTGGCAAGAGACTTATCCAGTACCTGGAAACCCAGCACTGACAAATGTAGGACATCTGTGGCAAGTCATTGAGTTCTGTCAATCATGTCATCCCAAGCAAAGAGATACTGGATCCACTGAGATTGACACAAACCACATAAGCCAATAATGCAGTCAATCATTGGTTGATAGTACTGCAATATCATTCTGTGTGACAGCAGTATACTGCTCAGGGCTACTGTCACACCTGCCTGGACTACATAATCAGAGAGTTCAACCATGTCTCTTGTCATGTAGTCCAAGGAGGTGTGTCCCAGGTCATTCACACCCACATGGATACATAGTGATACTCGTAGTTGTTATGGAGTGCCATGACTGGCTGTGTCATGGGTTGGATGCTGTCATGTGATAGATATTTGGCTGTAACTTGGCGATATTCAACTTAGTGAGTGGGATGTGTGTGTGCCTCAGTACTGAGTTACCCATGATCACTGTATTGTGCAAGCTGGCTAGCCTTAGGAGCTTAGGTTGAGAGGCACACTGTGTAGGTTAATTATGTGTCCCTTGGCATGTGCCATGTCATGGTGTCTGAGTGGATGTCTGTCTTGCTGGTCTGTGCTGTTTGGGTAAATGTCCATTGAGTGCCACTGTGAAGGTGGGTATGTGGCTTTTCGCTGTATGTCATGGCTGTCAAAGTGGGTGTCATGTTGAGCTATATGTTCCACATGGTGTGGTGCAGGTATTGATCTTATCCTCGTGACCTGCTAGTTCAGTCTTTGCTGGAGATTGCATATGTCCACATTGGGTGATATATATGTAACTCTCACTGGTCTAAGTGTTTGGAGTTTAGATGGGAGGGTTATCTGTGTACATGATGCAATTGCAGCAGTGCCTCAGAATGGACAAGTGCACCAGGTTAATGGGAGAAAGTACATAAAACTGCCCTATAATCATGTCAGGAGGGGTGGACATAACTAGTATGTACTGGAGCTACTTCTGTGATGAACAATTTCTGCTGATGACTCCCAGGTGTGCCACACTTATTGATACAATAACCTGGTACAAGTGCCAAGCCATAATGCTATTTGAAGTGCAAGACAGAAAGAACTAGCACAATGTAAGGGTGAAACTGTAGGCAAACTTTCTGCCACCTGTAATACTTTACCTTAGCTGTGCAGTTATCAGCAGCTTTGGCCATTTGAAAGTTCAGTAAGCTTTGTAGCACATGTGGTAACTGTGTAACACTGTAATAAATGTAACTAGGTAGGCAGGAGTTCTAACCCCAGTACTGGCAAGTGAGTGTGTGTGTGAGAATCATGTATTGTCTGCCTTATATAATTTTTGACTTGTGTACTACCCTTCACATTTCCCCTCATCCCAATCTAGTATTCCTGTTGATGTCATTCACTTTACAAGTACCTTTGAACTATGTGAAAATGTGTAAGCTCTGTAGCATGTCTGATAACTGTGTAGCACTGTAGTAGAAATAACTAGATAGGCAGGAGTTATAATCTCACTACTGGCAACTGTTTGAATATGTGTGTGTGTTTGTATGAGAATCATGTAGTGTGTGGCTTATACCATTTTTGACCTGTTCACTACTTGTTACACTTCCCCCCACTCCAATTTAGTAGTCCTGTTGATGTCAACCACCTTAGAACAACCTTTAGAGTAGGTGAAAATGTGTAAGCTCTATGGCATGTCTGATAAGTGCGTAGTAGTATTGTAGAAATAACTACATAGGCAGGAGTTCTAATCTCACTACTGGCAACTGTTTGGATGTTTGTGTGGGAATTATGAAGTGTGTGGGATACACCACATTTGACCTGCGTACTACCCTTTACACTTCCCCTCACTCCAATTTAGTAGTCTTGTTGATGCCATCCACCTTAAAAGTACCTTTGGACTAGATGAAAATGTATAAGCTCTGTGGTGCATCAGATATCGATGTAGCACTATCTTAGAAATTACAAGATAGGCAGGCGCTCTAATCCCAATACTGGCAACTGTGTGTGTGTGAGGATTATATCTTGTGTGGCGTATACCATTTTGATGTGTGTACCATACATGGCTGGTGACCATCTCCTGCTGCCATTACTTTATATAGTGTGGTAACAGCATCTGCCTCACATGCAGAAAGTTAAACCATTGTACAGTCCTCTGTACAGATGTGTCTGGAATATCCAGATGTTTGCAACCTACACATGGTTGGAAGTGGTCTGTGTGTCTTAACAATGCCCATGTATCTGATATTGTAGCCAAACAGGCCACAGTGAGTGTACTGACACATATGGCAGGATCGGGTATCATACCTGACTGAAACATCATGCTGATACGATGTCTGCCATCTTCATAGGTGGCCAGCCTTGTGGGTGCAATACATTAGTCCAGATGCTTGGTTTACACGTGAACTATTCATGTTATAAGTCACAAAGGTTGGAAGATGTGTGGACTGACATATTGTGGTTCTAATTTTCATGTTTCAGGAGCACCTTGCATCTTAACAGGGGTGTGTACACAATTTATTTACACTGTATACCACTAATGTGCCACACATGCCCTTACCTTAGGCCATAAGTCCAGCCCATTATGATGGCCTCTGTCCAGACATCTTGGCACTGACAAGTTGTGAGGTATGATACAGGAATGTTGAATTCATATCAAATAGGCCCCAGTGGTGACCACTGTGATGCAATGCAGTTAATCCCACCACAAGTGAACATGCACAAAAAGCAATATAGCTATTACATAAAACAATATAGCTGAACTTAGTTGTGTGCATGGTAAATTGCTTGCCCTTATATATATATATATATATATATATATATATATATATATATTTGTAGATATCAATCCTTCCTAAAATCACAGTGTTTATTCCCCATTGTAAACTGGCTGTAAAGTAGGATATGTTTGAAAAAACAACCTAAAAGCTATGCATCTGAGATGGCTTAGTGGTAAATTGCTTTGACTATGGTGTGCAGGTCCAGGGTTCATGACCTGTAAGGGCTGTTTATTTTGTTGCTAGGCAGAAAAAGGACTGTTGGATACAGAGTGATTAAGGCAGTTATGAGCAGCTTTCAGCGTGTTTGCACAGGTTTGCAGGATGGTAAGTGTTGCTAATGTATGGTTACATGAATAGGCATTTCTCTTACCAGTACGCAAATCTGCTTAGCATTTACATTAAAGCAATGCTGAAACCTGCTAAGCATAACTCAGCCCTGGTAACCATTGATTACATTCCAGTCAGATAAAATAGCATGGTAATGACATCTGATACCTCCAACTACAAGAAGCTTTTTTTTTGCAAAAAAGTTAAGTTCTAACCTCCAACTGTCATCAGAACACTTGCCTTAGTCTCAATGTCAAGAAATGTGTCACAGTCCCCTGTTGAATCAATGTGTTGTCTACAAATGAGCACATCAGTGGTAGTCCAATGGACACAGATGTCCTTATAGGAGATCTGTGAACACAGCTTGACAGCAACCTCTCTTCTGACCACCACATTGCCACTTTGGGCAGAAAGTCCTTCCATGTGGCACATTGCATAACTAAGGGTGTGTCATCCAGGAATTAAGAGGTCAATGTCTCCCTCCACTCCCCGCCATAGGCCAAGCACCAGGTACAATGGCCCACTTGCCATGTAACTCACTAGACACCTTCAACAACTGGGTAGGCTGCAAGTATACCTCACATGTAGGACCCGAGGCATGAAACAACTGTCTGATATGGAAAGAGGCCAAAACCTCCAAGTATTCCCAGTCACATCTAGGCTACTTACAGCCAATCCCTGCTTGACTGACAATGGCATGTCTGCCCAGCTGTGTTACACATGCCACAGCTACAAAACCCCAATATGTATGCACCACATGTCATGGATACCTCAACTGCAGTACCACATTCAACAGAACATGCTTGGAGACAGGTCCATAACCCAGATACTGGCCACATTATGTGATATATGTTGCATACATGTCAAAGCACCTCACTGGCCCTCTTCAAGGGAAATTCAGATGAGTGGACTGTGAATATAACTGTCATCCTGGGGATCACTCATGTGGCAGTATTTAATAGATGCACTGCTGACAAATGTCAGGTTGCATGATGCCAGGGTACTCCCATGGGCTAGGCTTGTAATGATCCCATGGCCATTACTGTGGTAAACACATATGAACACATGGACCCATGAAACTCAGTACTGGCAAATATGTGTGTGTGTGTATTACTGTGTATACAACTGTTTGTGAGCATGTAAACATGTAGGTGACATTAATTTCTGGCCCATCCAACCACTCCACCTACCATTACCATACTTTTGCAATGCTGGTGATGTTATTCACTGTAAGGGTACCTTGTGACACTGTTCAGCCTATAGCATCCATGGAGCATGTGGTAACTGCATTACACAATACTATCAATAGCTATGTAGGTCAGGGTTCCATGCAGAGTCCTGGGAAATGTGAGTATGTGAGTGTGTATGTGTGTGTGAGTCTCTAAAAGTGACCATATTTGTATGAGACAGCATTTTTAGGGCTTAGTCTCCACACACACTGCATATTCCCATACTGTACAAGGGCTGGTGATGTTGGCCATGTTACAGGAGCCATGGAACAGTCAGCACCTTACAGTCTGTGTTGTATGCAGTAAATGTATATCACTGTAGTAGCAATAACTACATAGCCAGGGGTTCTAATCTGAGGAAGGCCAACTCTGTGATATTTTGTGTGTCAGTACAGTATCATGTGTTTGAGTGAGTACTATGTTCACTTGGAGGGTGGCTCTTACATTTTAAACAGTGGTACTCCCATTACATGTCCCAAGGTCCACTGTATGTTGTCTGCTGTCTCCATCAACAATACAATTATCTGACAACAATCTTCAGCCCAATAAGGCCTGTGCTGTGTGCATGAACTATGTAACAGTATGCCCTGACTGACAAGATAGTCAGGATGGCTAAACCCAGGTTTGTCAATGTGTATATGTCAGTATGTTATACTATGTTGTGTCCATTCACACCCAGTACATCCCCCATTGCCATACTGTATAAGGCCTGGTGACGTTGTTCACTTTACAGGAACCTCGGAACACACTTCACCCTACAAGCTCTGTGGCATGTGCAATCAAGGAAGAACACATTAGTAGCAATAACTACATAGGTAGGGGTTCTAATCTCAGTGTAAGAAAGTGTGTGTGTTTGTATGTGAAGGGATTTAATTCAATTCACCTAAAAAACATTTAATAGGAGTTCATTTCACTGAGACTAAAATTGCAAAAGAATCATTCTGTGGAAATTAATTTCACCAAAACTAGTAGTGGCAGTGTAAATGCCCTTTTCCCCCAATGAATAGCTGTACAGCAATTCTGAAGTTAGTATATATAGTTGGGGGTGGTTGTTGAGGCACAGACCCCCACATAGGGGGTCGTATTGTGTGTAGTCCACCTGCGTAGCCTGCTGTTATACTGTCCAGTTTATGTTAATATGGTAAGTAGTTGTTAATCAAACTAGGTGTGGGGCTACATCACCCCACACCCTCTAATGTGGGGGGGGCTGTGCTTCCCACACACCCACAACTATATATATCAACTCCAGGATTGCACTACAGTGGGAAAAGGACATATACCCTGCCACTACTATTTTTCAGTGAAATGAAAGTTGGCATACTGATTATTTTGTGATTTGAGGTTTTGGCAATTTGGTCTTGTTGGAATTGCATTTGCAAAAATGAGTTCTCTGCAAAGTGAAGTACATCCATGTGAACAGTACTCTTTGTGTGTTGCATCAAAACAAAACCCTCTGTGTGTGTTATTCACAAACTTTTGGTGTGTGCCACCCAATACACTTACCATTGTCCATTGTACAAGAGCTGCTCACATCAACCACCATGCACTTACCTGTATACACCCATCTGACCTATCAGCCATGGGGCACATGCAATAACTGTTATACAGACCTGTTACTTGTGTTCAGCTGTACCCTGGATATGACACAGTCAATGTGTTACCACACTGCAACATCCCTTCTAGGAAAGACAGCATGCCAACATCCTCCTGACACACAGACACCTAGAACACATACAGAATACATTATGGAGACCACATTCGGTCAGTGTTAATAACAGCAATAATGCATCATGGCTGGACAGCTACACACTCTGACATGTAAGCATTAAACATGCCAGCTGACAACACTTTAAACAGCATTACATTGCTAAATTGTAGTACATTCACCCTGTACATCAGAACCATATTAACATGCCCGTGCATCGATGGTATGGATGACAGGGATGTGGGACAGGTATCATCATATGCACAGGGTGTGATGTGGGTTTGCCAGAGGCCTAGGCTGAACCATTTGGTTGATATCACATGTGTGGGTTACGGGGTTGTTTATTAAATGAGATGTGCAGAGGTGGTGAGTGTAAGTATGGAGCTGCCCTAGCTGTGATGGTGGTATGTGTGTGCATGGATGCACACAGTTCCACCGTGTGGCTGCCCTATACAGGGGCATGTTGGACAGCTGCAGACCATACATAGCAGGGTATACAGTTTACTGTGTCCAGCCAGGGACATGGGAACTGGACCTGCCAGAGGTTCCACTGGCACCACCAGGCAGAAGCCAAGATATGGTACTCTCCCCTGACAATGACAATTGTCTGCTGGATCCATGTCCCTATTTGGACCAGCCAGGACCATGTGCCCATGGCCTGCTGCATCATGTTGTAGACAGCATCCCCCCTGCAGTGTTGCTGCTGGTACTGCCACTATGGGAGCAGGAGCGAGATGTTGCATGGCCACGTAGACCTTCAGCTGTTTGTGATGCTATCCTACGTCCACATGGCCAATGGCCTACTCCCACCACATGGTCTACCACAGACATCCCATGGTCAAGGATTGCCACCATCTCACCCAACAGTCTATCCATTACCTCTGCATAATAACGGTGGGCATCTGCAAGATCACGGATGTTGTCATGTACAGCAGGAAGAGTAGCCCTCTGGAGCCTCAGACCATCTCTGGTGTAACATTCAATACATGCCTGTGCCTCCATGATGGTCCGAAATATGTGTCTGGTGGCACCTGCTGTGGCACTTGTGGGAGGGAAATGACTGTCAGCAGTCCTCCTATGAGCGCCCCTGTCCATTTGCTTGTGTGGGACCTCGCCTGTTATCCAGATACAGACACACTTGCCATAGTCACCACATTTTCCTGTCCCATGCCAACACCCACCAACTGTCCCTCATCTATGTCCACTAGTGATGGGATATGTGTGGGCATTGTGACTGTGTGTGGGGATGGGGTGGAAAAAGTGGGATGCTAACTAATGGAACAGATTCAGCCCCTGACAACTCTGCCTGTGCCTCACTATGCCTGTCATCATTGTCAGAGTCTGCAGAGACCCTGACATCAATTTCCACGTGGGAGGGACCCCTGCCCCCATCACCACCTGTGAGGGGAAGACAATATATGTAAATTAATACCTGTATGTTATGGTTTACTAACACACACACACACACACACACACACACACACACACACACACACACACACACACACACACACACACACACACACACAGGTGAGGTGGCACAAAGACATTACACAGACCTCACATTACCCAACAGTTGACATGCATGACACATGGCGCTCAACATCATGCATGGCAGCCATTCTTAATCCTGTTACTAAAAATATACATCTCTGGGATACATGAGTCTTGTTAGTAGGTAATGTTCCTTCCTCAGGAACACAACGCACCCATGTACAAATTATTGCTGTGCACCTGTATAGCACATGGGCATCTACTGTAGACCAAACCTCACAGCTGTACAAATCATTGCTGAATGCATAGATGTTTGGCAATCATACTTGCTCTGTTCCTCACAACCCCTATGTGTTTGTCTGACACATAACTGGGATGATATGAGGACTGATGTCACTCATTAATGACTGACATTTGATTTGCAGATCTCATCATCAGCAATGCATGTATGTGCAATAAAATTCGGTTACACCAATGACTTTCAAAGCTTAATGTGGATATGAGGAGAGTACACACACCTGTTGACATACCAGCCTTTTCTACGATAGAGCCACAGTACTGCATTTGAAAACATTACACACACCTGATATGTGACATATGACCTGTGCAAGCCAATCAAGAATCAAACAAATGTGTTAGTCATGAGGATACTGAATGAGATGCGTACAATATGGGGGTTGCATAAGCATGAACACCCTTAAAGCAATGGTTTGTTGAAGCACCTGTTACGTGAGCTACAGCAGTCACTATTCCTGGTAAGTGGTATACTAGCATCGCACATCTTGACTTGCCACTATTTGGTCTGTCTTCCCTACAAAAGTCCCCCAACTCTGCCAGATTGCAAGGCCAGCTCATGTGCACACCCCGTGGAGGTCGCACAGGGGCTTTACTATTGCTGTTGAGTCTGGGTTATGTCTGACCCAATTCATAACCTTGAATGTGTTCAGATAAAGCCATTCTTAGCTAGCCTTGGATGTATCCTTCAGTTCACTGTTGTGTTTGAAGCTGAAACCCCTCCCCACCCTCAGCCTTATAGCAGATGCTTGACAACTGTGAGGCACACGTGAGTGTTATTTTGCAGTGTTCAAAATCTCCTCCACCATGTCTACAGGCCTTGTTACAGCTAATGAACAGCAACCCTAAGGGTGTACACTGGCACCAGCAAGGTTAAAGTTGGGTATGGTGGCCCTGAGGTGATGTGAGGTGTTGCTTGGGCACCACACATATCTCTATGAATACTGTCTGTAGGTTTGAACCTTGGTGTCATGACACCATTACACATTGCAACACATGCCTTTGGGAGACTTGATGTTATGCTTTAGCTACCTGTACACAGCCCTGGATAGTGTTTCTTGTGGGGAAACTCTTCTGTCTACTTACCCTACCCCATAGGCCACACTTATGCAGAATCCAGGTGATTGTTGCCATTGGTACTACACAGGCAGTACTTGTTAGACATTCCTACAACTCCCTCAGTGTTGCTGCATGTCTCCTGGCAGCCCCCCTGACCACTTTTCTACATGTTTTGTCATCTGGTTTGGATCGGCATCTGGTTCTTTTCAACATCACTGTTGTCCCATATTTTATACACCACTAGATCACTGTTTGCACTGTTTTTCATGGTATATGCAATGGTGAGGTAATGTTTTTCTTCAGTATTCCTGACTGCTACTTTTACTATATGGGATCCCTTTGATGCTTTGTCAGATGTGTGCAAGCCATGGCTGCTTCTGTTGCAGACAAGTGAGGAAATGTCATGAGCATACTTCTCAGACAACAGACCATTATTTGGTGTGACATTGAGCCCTGTACTTGACGGCAGGTGAGTACTCAAGTAGAGTGAATGCTGTCAGTACAACACAAGGTGCCTCCACAATATGCTATTTTGAGTGTGTGCACACATATGCATCCAGTGTTTTGTAAGGTTTGTATACCCTGTATTCATTGCACTAACATATAATGCTATTTTACACATTAATTGTTCATGTTAGGATCACACTACAGGTTGTAAAAGGTGTGGAATTTATTATTGTGATCTGTCATTGTATATATCAGGAAGAGTTGCCATCTTAATAAGTGTGTGTACACTGTTGTATCCACTGTATAAGGGTAATGTTTCATAAATGTCCTTACTGTAGCCCATTTGTCCCACCATATTGTTTGTCTCTGTCCACACATCTTACACTGACAGGTTGTGAGATATACTGCAAGAATCTTACATACCCCTTAGATATGGCACCATGGTGACCACTGTGATGCAGTGCAGTTAACACCAACAAAACTGAACATGTACATCATGCATTATGGGTAGGTGTGATAAATGTGTGCATGGCAAATAGCATGGGCTTAACATGGCCTGTGTATTGGCAAACCTCAACAAGACAATTCCATACTCACCAGCTGCAGGCTGCTGTCTCAGTTGTATACCAGAGGGACCTAAATAGTTGTGGGAGGGAGGTAATGTCAGTAGCCACTGATGTGGTCTTGGTACAGGGTGAAGCAGCATTTCAGCAATTAGCAGTACAACCCCCAATACTACATAATATGCTGGCCATCACCATTGATGTACACGTCTGCGCATTACTAAGCCCCAGCAAGACCTACTATCCCATCTGACATATGCATGTAGATACTATACAGATAGAAATGGATAAGCAACAATGTTCTAGTAATGTGCACTGGGGCCTTACCTGTGCACTCCTTGTCCAGTGTGTGGGTGCAACCCACCTGCACAATGCTTTCCTCAGCTTCATGGCTTGTGCATTGGGCAGGTGCCCTAAGGTTGGCAAGAGCTCCTCGGTGGGTGTCAGTGGGGGCTGGATGGCTGAGCCCCCACCTGTGGCTAGCCGGTCATTCACTACAGCAGCAGCCCATTGACGGGCCTGGTGGATGAGGTCGGTGACCCGATGCCGCACCTGCTCATAAGTTCTGCTGTGCAGGCTGGCATCATTTACTCTGTGGATCAAATCATTCCACAAGGCTGTCCTCTCCCACACATCTTGTGCTGTCCTTCAAATAACAGGGCAAAATGTTTGATCACATATTGGGTGATGATGTCAGTTTCCCCAAAGAGATTGATGGTAGGTGAGGCCTTTGCATGTTACTTGGAAGACATAAACAGGAAAAAAGATCAAAGGACCTCATGCAGTTGTCAAATTGCACATCAATAGTGGATATTACATGCAAATAATCCAAACTACACCATAACCCTCCAATCTATCATGGCTATAGCAGCTTGGATTACACTTCTGGTCTTGAGCTATCTTATCCCCCCCCCCTGATGTTGGACACGTAATTGCATAATGCTCTATTCTCCATTCATTTCTGTGTAGAGGGATGATAGTGGCCATCTTCAATGTGGAATGCGTGTGGATGGTGACTGGTCCATGTTTGACTGTGGTGTGTAATGGAGCTGTGAGCACATGCCTGAGGTCATGTAGGAGGCAGACAGTGATGTTATTATGCTCCATGGAGTTGCTGTTGCTGCCCTCAGTAGGCAATATGTACATGTTCACCACTGCTGAGGAGAGGAGTGTGGTTGATGTGCATTTCCCCCTATACAACCTGGGTGGACAGGGTGGCGATGTTCCCACCTAACCTGTCTGATGCAGGTTGCCTATATCCATAACATGTGTCTATAAGGTGTGTTTTACCCCCAGTACAAGGTGAATTGTGTTGTTGCCTCTGAGAGTAGCAACATATGTAGAGACACTGCTGCAATTATCCTTCGTGGTGTGGATATGTCTGATTTGTATTCATAGTCAGCCTTACAGTACGTCATCTGTTTTGTGCCTTCCAGCTGAACATACTCATACATACATGTGCTCAGGGGATACCTGGTATACATTTCTGTTCTATGTTAGTATGACACACTGGATTTACAGTCTTGCTGCTCAATCATACTTCTCAACCTGTCATAGTAGGAAGTCTGGACAATGGCACACATAAATGGGTGACAAAAGGGACATCAATATTGATACTGTATTAATATAGCTGCACCATACATTAGTAAGTTGATTTCACAGTAGGCTTTGTTATCACTCTGATAACATGGAAGATGTCCAACAGTCATAAGTAGGCTATTGTGTTATATTGTCATTGCTCACAGACTTGCCAATGGTTTGGCTAACATAACACATGTATATGTGTATGTGACTACAGATATCAGTCACAAATGTGCTTATTGTCCAGCAGAACACTCTACAGTCAAATGTTATTAATTCAATATATCACATGCAGTTCAACACACATATCTGCAACAGTACTTTACTATACACATGCCCTATATAGGTCTCTCAGGTTTACAAGACAAACATGTCTCATACTCATATTCACAGGTAACATATGGATATGGATAATATCTCATTAACTGGCCTAGTAGTGGTACAGTCAACACTGTTTGACAGACACCCTAGTGGTTGTCATATGTGAGCTGTCCTTTCCC
Organism: Protopterus annectens; assembly: GCF_019279795.1. Classification (NCBI taxonomy): domain Eukaryota; kingdom Metazoa; phylum Chordata; order Ceratodontiformes; family Protopteridae; genus Protopterus; species Protopterus annectens. The sequence goes on from NC_056739.1 coordinate 359,655,728, forward strand.
AGGGTGAGTCAGGCTCCTGAGCTATGATCCCACCTTGCAACTTCTTAGATCATCAGATCTGGACAAAGTCTGAAATGATGGGGGGGGGGGTAAATAGAGACAGACTTTAAATATTCCTGTTACAAACTTAGGAAGCTTTTAGAATAATACATTTTGCATTACTGTGAATATTCTTAAGGATGTGGAGTCTTAAACTCAAGTGTTTGTCATTACTTGATTACTTCAATCCTCAGCTATTTGCCAGAAAAGTACTTATTTCAGGAGTAACAGACAATAAACTATGATGGGAAAATCTGGACACTCTGTGAAGATCTGTACAGTTGAGAGGTATGGCTGTAATCTCTTCCACTACAGAGAGAGACAGATGCTATGGCCATAGCAGCTGTACAGCAGGACATTAGTACTTCAAGTCTTGTTGGGACATATATTCTTCCAAATCATATTTCCCATTATTACAGACCAATTACTACATTCAATTACATGCTTACATGTTCCACTTACCTTTTTTTCTTCTCTTTTCTGGTTTAGTTTTATTTGTTCTCTCTCTCTCTCTCTCTCTCTCTCTCTCTCTCTGCACTACAGGGATAGAGCTGGTTTGAATACGTGGCGGCATGGCCTTTGTAGGTGATGCTCATGACTAGGTGATGACCTGTGCACCTATTGGTGTTCCCCACTTGCTAATTGCATGCAGAGTAGTTGTGTAGGTCTTCCAATAGAAAATGTCATGGCAACACACTCCTGTAATTGAGTACTCCATGTGGGTGTTGGCCCTTTCCCACTTTTGAGGAAGATATACTGGAGTTGTGTGAGCTAATACCTCTTACAAGACTTTGGAGACAAGCCAACTAAATGGTAGCGAAGGTTCAAGATTTAGGGGCAGAATGCAAGTATTGTTTTTATATGACTGGAATACTGCTAGTTTAACAGGGTTTGCCTGAATATGCTACTTCTCCATGGGTTTCAGTCTGACAAAGTTTTGTCTCTGCATAGCTCTCAACTATAGGGCTATCCACATAATGGCCACAGGTTACCCTGTTATGTTTGGTTTGTTCCCCAGACAAGTGTTGTCCTTGGCAAATCAGTAGCATACTCTGGTGATTGCAATCTGTAAATGCTAAAATCCATTTGTTTTTCTGACTTTACATCTCTCAGAAAAGATATGTTATAACAAACCCTGTAATACCAGCAACTTTCTCAGTGTATTACAGCAATATTTCAAGTATGACCATGTATTTGTGCCTCTGTCCACCAATTATGTCAGGCTTTGTCCAGATGTCATACAGTAGGAGGTTGAAAGGCTGATAGGTATAATGGTCTATCATTATTTAGTGCTGTCATTCCTGCTGAGGGGAAAGGCTGGAAAACATGTTGAAATCTGTACATTCAAGAAGTTGATGTATAGAGAATGCTCTTAAATGCCCTTGTAACATATTTTATGTGGAGGAGAGTAACACATTTTAAAACTAGGCTGTTTGAACATGTGAGACATATTACTGATAAGAAAGATAACAATTTTATAGTTGTACATTTGAATAAATCTCACCATGGGGACAGTAGTGAGTTCTAAGGTAAGGTACTGTTTTGAAAAAAAGTCTGTTCCTCAGTTTGATGAAACATTCATGAAAGGACAATTGTTACGTACAGACTCAATGTATTAATATTAAATTTGATACTTTATCCCTTAGGGGTTAAATGAGGAGTGTAATTGGAGGCTGTGTATTTAATTATGTAATTAAGTGTTAATTGTTTCTTGTGATTAAGGCAAGTATTTCTTGTAATGTTTTACTCCTTGAAGGCTTTGACCAAGATATCAGAGTATAATAAACATGTGTGAATAACTGGCTGGTTGTATTTCTCTTTGCTATGTTCAGTCATTTTAGTTGTTTTGCTAAGAGGTTGTTGTGTGTCTGGCCATTGTGTATGGCCTATCAAAATTTTGTAGCAGTGTACTGTTCACTTATTTATTTGAACTGTGAAGGGGCAGAAGTGAGTGCCATCGGTCCTTTTGTATCCAACTGTGCATGCTGCCCCAGTTATGGGGGGATCCTTATTAAATTGCAGAACATTTCAAAGTTTGAATATCATATGGTCGGCACCATTTGACCGAACTTTGAAAAGTTCGAAGGTGAAAGGCAATGGCTCTGTACATGCAGAATGGGAAAACTTCCCTTTTCTGCACTGAAGTGCAGTCTCGGAGTTGGTATATTTAAGTAGGGGGGGTGTGGGCATTAAGGTAAGTTTTTTTTTTTTTTTTTTACTTTTTTATTATATATTCGAGGTTTCAAGTTTCGCTCATATGTTATCAAACATATGAGGTTCGAAATTTTTAAGCTTTGAATATCTAATATAGAACTGTTATGGGTGGTCTATCAGCAGTATATGTTTTTATGGGCATTTTGAGACATGTATGCATCTCTCTCTCTCTCTCTCTCTCTATATATATATATATATATATATATATATATATTTGTGTGTGTGTGTGTGTGTGTGTGTATGTGTGTGTATACATACATACATATATATATATATATATATATATATTAAACCTTGGTATTTATTGGTAACTATAGTTATATATTCTTATACACATATATGTATCTCCATACATCTCTCTCTCTCTCTCTCTCTATATATATATATATATATATATATATATATATATATATATATATATATATATATGGGTGTGTGTGTGTGCGTGTGTGTTTGTAGATATCAATCCTTCCTAATTGCACAGTGTCTCTTCCCTATTGTAAACTGGCTTTAAAATAGGGTATGTTTGAGAAAACATCCTAAAGCCATACATTTCAGATGGCTTACTGGTAAATTGCTTTGACTGTGGTATTGAAGGTCCTGGGTTCAAAACCTACAAGGCCTGTTTATTTTGTTGCTAGGCAGAACAAGGACTGCTGGATACAGAGTGATTAAGGCAGTTTTGAGCAGCTTTAAGGGCGTGTCCATGGATTTGCATGATGATAAACGGTGCTTACATACAGTTAAATGAATAGGAGCTTACCAGTGCTCAAATCTGCTTAGCATTTACATTTAAGCAATGCTTAAACCTGCTAAGCATGGCTCAACCCTGGTAACCATTGATCACATTCCAGTCTGATAAAATAGCAGGATAATGACATCTTTGATAAGTGTATTTAATTTCCTGTACATAACAGGCTTCTGTGTGCTGTCATTACAGTAGCAAGGGGTGTGAATATACTGTATGGGACACCTGGGTATATATGGGTAGTACCACAATCTTTTTTCTTTGCATTTGTTTTATACATGGGTGGTATCCCAGGTTATATGCAGTCAACTTGCATATTACATCAGCTGCAGTGCACTGGTTGATAAAAATAGTTTAACACATATTGTATCAAGTTAGTACTTTTAACAGTGCTTTTCCAAGTAAAAGTAGATTGCAGATTGTAGTACTTGAACCATACACCCCTGCATGCAAAGCTGGGACTCTGAGTACTGATTTTTTGTTTGTGGTGTTTGAGCTGTATGTTTTTATGTATCTCTTATTAGATATTGATATGATATGATATTATGATATTAACTGTAGACTACTATGTTTTTTGGACATGTCATTGAGGACTGCTGTCATGAAGTAATGGCATACCTTTCAGTTTCAGACTTCTTTCTTTCAAAACATTCATCCTAATGCATAACCTGTTGGCTATGTACTTTCTGTCTGTCCTCTGTACAGATGTGCATATATCAGGTATTACTAAGGCCAAACCACTATGTTGGTGCCCACATAGTAGTGTGCTGTGGGCTTGGACACTGCTGCTAGTTCCAACATATGGGACATTCTTTAATGTGGGCCTTACCCATTTTCCTTGCCTGTGTGAGGGACATTACATTGGTGGTGGGCTATAGATTCACTTACAGTAGGTGATAATACATCACAGGACAGGACTTGTGGAGACAGCCAAACAACATGGGGTACCTATCCCCAGATTTGTGAACAGATTCTATGTTATCGGTGCTGTTGTACACATGGTGGATTGAGAGATTGAGAGGGTTTCTGTGGGCATGCATTTAGTGAGTGAGTGACTTCACAATTGACAATGATATGTCTCTGACATACCTCTCTACTGGCACGCTGTCCACAGACTGGCCACATGTTTGCCTGTTATGTTTTGTCTGTTCCACAGACAGTTGGTGTCCTTGGTAAATCAGTCGTGGACTCTGGGGACTGTAGTCAGTAAGTACTCACATCTATTGGCATTACTGACTTCATATTCCTTGTAAAGGATATGTTACAACAAACCCAGTAACATCTGCAACTGTCTCAATGTATGACAGCAATATGTTTAGTCTACCCCTGTGTTTGTTTCTCTGTCTCCAAATGATGTCAGGCTTTGCCCAGATGTCAATGAGGCTCAAACATATTTACTATCATTATTTCTTGCCCTCATTCCTGCTACCATCTCAATGATGTAGTAGACCCATAGACATGCCAGGGAAGAGGCCATAGATATGAGTCCTGAGCCTGTACATTCTGAGGTGAACTGTATATGTGAAAGGCCTGTGTATGTCTGGCCATTGTTAACAGACTGTCAGGATTGTGTACACATGTCATGTGTATATGTTATCTGGACTGTGTGTGGATGGGGTGGATGTAAGTGTTATGGATTCTTCTTTATCTGACTGTGCATGCTGCTTCAGTTTCTGCTGATCTAATGGCTGTATGTGTTTGCAGGGGCAGACTGAGACATGTTCTGTACCAAGGTCAGGATTCAGACTACACTGAGAATTGGGACTGTATATGTAGGGCTAGTGTGTGAGTGGCAAACAATGTATTTGTTCACACAATCTGTATACTCTACTGTTCACTTGACTTACCGGTATGTAAATGTGACTGTGGTGATATTGGTTGCGGGTATGCACTTTCACACTGGTGTTTGTCAGTGCTGTTGCATCCCTGTAGTGCCTGATATATTTGAAAATACATGTATTTGTGGAGGGGTGTGTTTATTAATACGATGACAGGTTGTTCCAGTGTTTTAGTGACGTAAAATTACTACTTCCTGTTTTGTGTGTATTTAAATCAGTGGAGTATTGTTTGAATTTTATCTGAAGAAGCTGCATGTTTGTCTGTGGCGAAAACGCTTTTTCGTAAAAAATAAAACTGCGTTCATTTTTTACTGCATTCAGTTTGCTGGTGTTCTCTTCTGGACTTCCCGTTGTGATTTTTTATTGGTTTTTTCATTCGTGCTGTGGTTTTTGTTTCTTATGGCTATGGGTAGCCCAACGAGTCCTGCCAGCCCTAATATCTTTGGAACTGTTCCTAATGAGGTCCAAAACCAAGGCATTGATGTGTCTTCTTTACTTTTGACTCTCACACAAAAGGTCGAGCAACTTAATGCCCGTATTGATTGTATGCAGCAAGGTTTTACTTGCTATTCACAACCTGTCCGTATTGCCGGTTCTTCTTTGGGACAAGGTACTGGTGAATCGACTATACCGGCAGGCCAACCTGTGCATTCGGTTTTTCCGAATGGACTTTTTCAACCTTCCAGTTCGTGCCCACAGCAGATGCAGAACTCCGGTGACCTTGGAAATGGAGTTCGTTCAATGGCAGTGCAGCGGCCCGATGAAGGGGGTGTAACTTCCAGCGGCATTCATGGGTCTACTAGACCGGCGGTGCAATCAGTTGTTGCTTGCGGATTACCAAACGCTCCTTCAGGACGGAACGCTTCTTTTTCCTTGTCCGAATGGATGGGCAATACAGGTGCTTTCTCTTTCTTGCCTAGTAACGATGGTTTTGTAACTGAGCCTAACAATAACAGTGTTCAAGTAGACAGTTTGGCTGATAGATTAAAAGTACTTGACTCAAAGTTGGTTAAACTAAAAAAGCTACAACTGGAGTCTGCTTACTTTCAGCAATGTTTAAATGAGCATTTAATCCCTAAAGGTCTAAGGAACAGTTTTTCACCTTCAGGTCTCTTGCATGACCTTCCTTTTTATACAGACCTTAAAAACTTGTTCCAGGAACAGGGGGCGCAACTTTTACAGCTTATTATTAAGCATTATTCATCACACATTCGTAACCTCATTGAAGAAATTAATATACTGGATTCAGCAATTAAAGTTGATATTGATTTTTTACAGTTTAAATATGACTATAATCGTATTTTTGTTAGCATAGATGCTTTATTGGAGAAACTAAGGGCTAACAAAAATAAAAAGCTTATCAGAGACAGACTTGCCTACCAACAAAAGAAAGCTTACCCTAACTTGGAGATTAGGGTCTTGGATCAAGGGCAATTTATTGTTAATGATCCGGGCCTTTCTGGTGATTGTGGAGGTGATGAACTTGGGCCTGATTCCCTGGGGGAATCGGGGGGCAGCTTTAACCCAGTGGTGAGGAAGAAAAATAAAGGTACGGTCAACCAAAATTGGAAGAATGGTCACGATAAAAAGGGTAGTTACCCCTATAACAACGGAGGGGTTTTTTTAGGGACACGGAGCAACAAGGCAAATTTGGCAAAGAAGACGAACAGGTACCATTAACTTCCATCTTAACGCCTATTGACTGCCCGGTCCCTGATGGTCCTAGGATCATTACTAACCACAATGGTGACTTTAAGATTTATAACTTTTCCATGGTTGACATTGAACCCGATCTGGTGGACTTACTAGCATTTGGCTATACTTTTGTTCCATCCTCTACTGGTAACTTGGCTAAGGCTATTATTGATTTGAAAATTTTCACACGTAAGCTGAATCTAAAGGTGTTTTTTGGTGACCATGTCACTAATGCGTTGTTGGGGCTTAAAATGCCTAGTTCATTTAATCCACCATTGCATGGCAATTTACAATTGTTTGAGACTATGTGTGAGGTTGACATCAGGCACTTGTTTTCATCAACGCAGGGTAAGGTTGATTTTTCCAAGTTCAACATTACCAAGGAGCAAGCAGCAGGGCTCCGCCATCTGAGTGAATTGCCAATTCGTGTCATTAAACCAGATAAAGGAGGGGGTTTAGTGATTTTAGATGAGCTTGATTATAAGGAAAGAATGCTCCTTATTTTAAACAGCCCAGCTTATGGTGAGGCCTCTTTAAATGAGGTTAATGTTACTCATGGTCGAATTAGAGGGTATTACAGGGATTTATATTTGGGAGCAAAGATTGATATTGATATGTATAATTTTATTGACATCTTTCCAGCAAAAATTCCTGTTATGTTTGGCATCCCTAAAATCCATAAGGATGCCTTTAACCCTCCCATGAGAGCCTTGGTCGATGGTCGTTCATCGATGACTCATCCGTGCTCAAGATTTATAGACAGTATTCTGTCAAAATACATTAGACTGATTCCAAGTATCTGTAAGGATTCATGGACATTCTTAAGCAACATTAACAAAATCCCCTTTGATGGTCGCAATAATTTTTTAACCATTGATGTGGTCGACCTGTACACCTCCATTCCACATATAGAAGCAGTGGAATGGATTGGGATTTTGTTGTCGGAACTGGGAGCACCAAATTTAGAAATTAACTTGGTCACCGAGTTGTTGGAGATTGTCCTTACATCTAATTACTTCATGTTTGACAAGGGGATATACTTGCAAAAACAGGGTGTGGCCATGGGCTCACCCTGTGGTGCTAGTGTGGCGAAACTTTTTGTCGCCTATTGGGAGAAACACTTCCTTTTTTGTAATTCTGAGTTGACGAAGTATATCACCTTTTATACCAGATTCTTGGATGACATATTTATCCTTTTTAAGGGAGATACTAGTAGTGCGGATGTTTTTGTCAATATTATTAATCAAACGACCACCTTCTTGAAGTTTACTTCTAATTTTTCCACATCAGAGATAGATTACCTTGATGTTAAGTTGGTCAAGGAGCTTGATGTTCTAACATCTTCTATCTACAGAAAGCCGACCTATTGCAATTCATTTTTGCATTTCTCCAGTTCACACCCTTTTAGACAGAAAAGGGCTATAATGAAGGGCCAGCTGGTCCGTGCTGTAAGAATGTGCAGCACCTTACCTGACTTTCTTACTGAATGCTCCCTGTTGAAGGATATGTTTTGTAACCGTGGGTACCCTATCCAATTGTTTGATGAGTTATTTAATGAAGTTAGTCTGAAAAGGTCTGAAGGCTATTTTAAGCCCCTACTTGATCAGTCCTCTCTTCCAAGGGTTGAAATTCAGGATGTATTACTTCCTAAGGATAATATTCCTTCAACAGAAGTTCAAAACCTGAATCATACCCATGGTGACAAACAGTTTAATCTTAGCTTCATTATTACATTCAATGTGAATGCTATGGCCATAATGTCAATTATTAAAAAGAACTGGCACTTTATTTCTAGTTCGGCTGATCTGTTGGAAAAATTGGGTCCGTCCCCTTTTGTAGTATTTAAAAGGGATAGTAACCTCAAGGAATTGTTACAAAGAAAAGGCCTCGACTCTTCTTTCTGTAGACAAAAAGGGACATTTAAGTGTGGCTCTTGTAATTATTGTAAGTTCATCAGATCTGGTAGCTCCTTTACCATTGGGAATAGGAAATTCCACATTCACCATAAGATTAATTGTCAAACTTGTTCTGTGGTTTATGCTGCATTCTGTGCTTGCTGCCCCGCTTTCTATATTGGAAAGACGGATCGCAAACTCAGAGAGCGTATTTATCAACATACGTATGCCATAAAGAAAAATAAAGGAGACAACGCTTTAGCTAAGCATGTGGATAAGAATCCAGGACATGCTTTCTGTTTTATGGGTATTGACCACATACAAGGGAGCATTAGGGGTGGGCCACTGTCATTGATGCTAGAGACCCGGGAGCTTGAATGGCAACTTTCTTTGGATGCCTTTAAAGCTCCGGGTCTCAATGAAAACTGTAATATTAATGCAGTTTTAAAATTACGTAGTTACTTGAGGTAATTTTTTGTACTTACCTTATTATATATATTTATTATGTACTTTCTAATAATTTTTAGTTTTTTTCTTTATTTAGAGATTTTAGTTATATGTCTTGTGGGATTTGTATGCTGACCTTACTGTTTCTTAACTGCTCTTAGTTTTGTGGGCTTAGCTAGCCTAGTGTGTATTTGTGGAGGGGTGTGTTTATTAATACGATGACAGGTTGTTCCAGTGCTTTAGTGACGTAAAATTACTACTTCCTGTTTTGTGTGTATTTAAATCAGTGGAGTATTGTTTGAATTTTATCTGAAGAAGCTGCATGTTTGTCTGTGGCAGCTTTTGTAAAAATAAAACTGCGTTCATTTTTTACTGCATTCAGTTTGCTGGTGTTCTCTTCTGGACTTCCCGTTGTGATTTTTTATTGAAAATACATGTGTAATTACCCATAGCAGATTTCCTATTTCAATTACTTGTACTATTTCAACAAATATATGTTAGAGCACACAGGGGGTGTTACTACATCAACTGTGTTAGCTTATCTATGCCAATACTTCAGATACATCCCAATTTTCATGGCTTCCACTCACCACTTTGTCAGTCTTGGTCCAGATTCATTACAATAAGGGGTTCTGCACATACCTGTAAACTGGCTGGATTGTTTCAGGATGTCCAGGTTTATTGCTCATATTTCTGGTCTGTTTTATAGATCATTCTCATTTATCTGGTAAATCACTGTGATGATATGATTGTTGTCAGAAAATGAGGACTTACATTTCATTTACCTACCTCACAGCCATCAGAATATGTATGCTGAAACAAACTGTGTCACTCTGTCAAGAAGAGTACAGGGGAACAATGACCTCTTCTTTCCTGGATGCTAATGCATTAGTACTGAGATGTGCCTCATAGAAGGACTTTCTAACCACGGTGGAAAAGTGGTGGTCAAAAGTGACATTGCTGTCAACCTGTGTACCCAGATCTCTTATAATGCCTTCTTTGTTCAGGGGACTACCATCGATATGGTAATTCATGGGAACAGGGTTTTCCCCAAAGAGGATGACAACACATTCTCTGACATTGAGTTTAAGGCCATGGCTCTGACACCACTCATTAGTCTCAGTGAGGCCTTTTAGTAGGATGCCAACATCACTTGGATAGTTAATACTAGCTCACAACTTGCAATTGTCAGCAAACTTTGTCAGCCAGAGTCCCTTCATGTTGGCACTGACCAGAGAAGTTGATACCAAACATGAGAGGACCCAGGACAGAACCTTGTGGGACTCAATTTATGACTGCTCAGCAGTCTGACTTGGAGTCAGCTATTTCAACACTGTGAGTCCTATCTGTAACCCAGTGTGCAATCCACCTAATGATATATGGGTTGATGCCTAGCTTAGTGAGGTTTTGCATGATTCTTGAGTGAGGAATGTTATCAAAGGCTTTGACCAGATCAAGGTAGGCTGTATGTGCCACCTTGCCTTCATCTACAGCTCAGGTGACTGACTCCAAGAAGTTGACTAGGTTGCTTGAGCAGGTATGACCTACCCTTCACAAAAGTAAACTGTGTGGGATCCTGAGTCTGCAGATTCCCATATCCCTTTTTATTAGGTGCACGATGATGCATTCCATAGCTTTGCATAATAGACTTGTCAGGCAATTGGGGTTGTAGTTCCCAGGGTCTGTAGTTGCACCTCCTTTGTGGAGGAGGGTGACTATAACAGTGCATAATTCAGTAGGGACGAAGCCTGAGGTGAGGCTGTGCTTGAACAGGCCACACAAGTGAGGTTCCAGGTCACTCTGTAGTTCATGTAGAACACAGCCAGGGATATTGTCAGGTCCCATAGAAGCTGTATTCTTGACCTTGGACAGTGGTGTTTTAACCTGTGCAGCAGTAATACTGGGCATTTGGCAGTGTACTGGTATTGTGATTGGTCCTTTGGGGGACAGAGGGGTAAAGTTTGCACTTAATATGTCAGCCAGTATATTAGCAAAAGTTGTTGGCTCAGTCTAGGAGGTACACTTGTCTAGTAGATCAGAGCAAATCTTGGTATTGCCATGGAGATTCTTTACATAATTGTATGAGGCCTTGTGGTTGTCTTTACTATGTGCTCCAATTCTGTTTTGACAGCTAACTTTGTAGTATTTGATGAGGGATCTCAACTTTTAATTGAGGCTGATAAGGTTTTTTTTTCCAGTCTTGGGACTTCACCTTATCCCATTTCAGTTCCCTCCTTCTGTTGTACAGTTTCTTTATAGCCGGGGACCACCAGATTGGTTTTCTTTTTTTGGAGGTGAAGGTCTTGTTTCTATTGGGTATGGCAGTATTCATGCATTTGTGTATGTGTTCATAGTGCATTGTTTGATTCAGCAGTCATGCAACTTTTTCCATTTGCATGGCTGCCATGAGGTTAGCCACCTCTGTTTTTAGGAGGCTATAGTTAGCTTTGCAAAGGCTTTTCATGGTGGTTACTGGTGGAGGGGGAGTTGGAGGGCTGTGGATTTCCAAAGGTGATTACTTTGTGGTCACATATAACAAGGAAGGAGCTGACTGTTGGTGAACAGCAACAGTCGCCCATGTTAGTAAAGACCAGGTCAATGTGATGGGCAATTGCATCGGTACATGAGTACCTTTCCCAGTTGATAGTGGGTAGTTGAAGTCAACCAGTATGAGAGTGCTAGGTTGGACATTAATATTATCCAGGGTGGTTAGGGGCATGGGATGTGAGTCTTGGGACATGTTTGGGGACCTATATCAGGCTACAACCTGAACTACTCTTACCCAATATTAGCTACACCTGCAGGACCGTTGATGCATAATGTTGGCCTACCACTCTGGAGGTGTGTGCATCCTTTATGAATATTGAAATACGACCACCTTTGGAGCTTCAGTCCAAGTTCTGCAGCCAAAAGGTGTGGAATGAGTTACAGGCTGGTAGTGGAGGGGTGTTTCCTGCTGCCTTTAACCAGGTCTCAGTTACAGCATAGATGTCATTATTCCCCATTTTAAGAAATACTTCCAATGAGTGCATTTTCAGATTTAGACTTCTAGGGTGCAGCAGCATGACTCACAGATTGCATGTGTTTGTGGCTGTTATATATTTATGTATATTTATGTATGTACACACACACACACACACACACATATATATATATATATATATATATATATATATATATATATATATATATATATATATATATATATAGATGTGTGTATGTATTTATTCACCTTTCTATATACATGTGTTTCTCTCTCTCTCTCTCTCTCTCTCTATATATATATATATATATATATATATATATATATATTATGTATAGATTTGTCCACATATATGCATCTCAATACATATATACATGTATATATAGTGAACCTGACTGATTCTACAGATTCCTTTCCCTACTGTTGAATGACTGTACTAACTGATATGTTTGGAAAATCATCACTATTTTACAGAGCACAAAAGGTGCAATGGTACATTTTATTGATTGCAGTTTACAGGGTGCTGGGTTCAAGACTAAGCAAGACTTATTATTTCGTTGCAAGGCAGAACAGTTGCTGCTGGGGAGACAGGGATACGGGCAATATTTAAAAAAGGTTCCTAGTTTGGGCCTTTTGACCCCAATTTTGACAGGCTTTGGACAGATTTGTTGCAGTAAGAGGTTCAGAGTATGGAGCTGATGTCCAACTGCACTACATATATATATATACATATTCATATATATGCATATATATATATATATATATATATATATATATATATATATAGAGAGAGAGAGAGCGAGAGAGAAGTTGTAGGTACATACAGAGATATTCATATATATGTATGTATTTATTTGCTTAAATATATATATATATATATATATATATATATATATATATATATACATCATATATGTGTATACTTTATATGTATATCTCTACATATATTACATATTAATATATATATATATATATATATATATATGTGTGTGTGTGTGTGTGTGTGTGTGTGTGTGTGTGTGTGTGTGTGTGTGTGTGTGTGTGTGTGTGTGTGTGTGTGTGTGTGTGTGTGTGTGTGTGTGTGTGTGTGTGTGTCTGTATTCATCTTAATACACATATACATTTATATATATGTACAAAACATGACTAATTTTAACAAACCTTTTTCCTACTGTTGAATGACTCTCCTGAATGATATGTTTGAAGAAACATTCAACATGGCTGCAATTCAGATGGCTTAGTGTTAAATTGCTGTGGCTATGGTGTGCAAGGTTCTGGGTTCAGGATTTGCAAGGGCTGATTATTTTGTTGCTGGGCAGAACAAGGGCTTTTGGATACAGAGTGATTAAGGCACTTTTAAGCAGTTGTGAGCGGGTCTGTGCGGATTTGCGCAGTAAGTGATGCTAACTTATAGTGAACTATAATTTCACACAGTTAGCCTAGAAGGGCTTAATCTGCGTTAGCTTTACTTAGCATCACACAAGCATGCTTATTCCTTCTTACTCCTTCTTACCCCTGCACTAATTTTTTTAAAAGAAAAAAAAAGGGGTGATAGGAAAGTGGTGAAAAAGGGGGCATGAGGAGGGAAAAACAATATGAAAGATAGCCAGGGATGTGCAGGATGGGTGCAGGGTAGATGCATAGCTGTCCATTTCTCCTACAGCAACAGCTGTGGATATATACTGAATTTGGAGGTAGATTTGGATACTCAAACCCCTGAGAGAGGGGAGAGGACAACAATAAAGTGTGTTACAAAGCCAATTAGACCAGATTACATGGGTCCAGTGGACACATGTATGAAATGGACAGCTATGCATGGGGCAACAATTTTTTTTGGGAACAGATTGCCCTTTTTTCCTAAGGTGAGAGTGGGATATTGGGGAAGGATAGTAGGTATATTTGGGGAGGTAGGTTGGGTTAGAAGACAGACAAGACAGACAGCACAGCATACAGGGGTGGTATATGGCACATGTGGGGGATAAACACCTTGGTCGGGGAGGGGTGTTTGGTGATCGGAAGCACACAAGCCCCCAAATGGATACAGTTGGACTAAGGTCCCCACTCATGGGCAGTCACCACTGCACCTTCATGGCCCCAAATGTGGCTGTCCTGGGGGCTGAACAAAAGGGGCACATTGACCCGCTAAATGCACCATGCAGCCTTCAAGCTGGCATAGCACACCTCCCAATTCTTTGTGGAGCTCGCTACACACCTGACCACAGACCAGGCTTTGGGTGAGAGGATCCTGTCTACGCCCGCACCCGGAGGGGACAAGCCCCCCCCCCACCTGAGGCAGTTCCACCCAAAGGTGGTGCAGGACCAGCGGACGAGGTGTTCCCGGGGTAGGTTCCAGACATGCTGGGGCCTGATGCCATGGCCAGATGAGGCGGGAGAGGTGGATCCACTGGGATCAGCCTTCCCAGACATGCAACGGCGTTGCAGTTTTAGAACACATGTTGGTTAGTAATGGTAAACACGTTCCAGGATTAGTTATAACATCATGCATGAGTATTCCCATTAACCCAAACCAACAGATTTGGAACATTTGCATAGCAAACAGAACACATGCATATATAGAACCACAGTGGCCATTGCACCAGCATGCAGGTTACATTGATAGCAACAGGCCACCATTGACAGTATTTGAACAGGGAACATTAATTAGAAAACATTTCAACATTTGAAGAACAATAGGACACATGTCTCAATGGTAGGTTTGGTGAAAAACATACCCATTAATTTATGTGTTTAGATTATTGGTGAAGATAAGGTGGGGGAGAGAGAGAGAGAGAGAGATGTCAATTACCAGACATAGATTCTTGCATTGATCACAGCTTTAATGATCATTGCTCTTATCATTACTCTACAGGTATTATTACAACAACCTATGGCCTTGAGTTGGGCAGTGTTATGTTTGTACACAGTGTATAATTACAGCCTTCGTATAGCTACTTTATACCTTTTCTTACCTGGTAGACCTGTGGAGGAGATTTCTGTTAACAATACCTGACTGTTTCTACCCATATCGACATAGTCAGGGTTACATATGTGCACTCATACTGTGTGTGTGTGTGTGTGTGTGTGTGTGTGTGTGTGTGTGTGTGTGTGTGTGTGTGTGTGTGTGTGTGTGTGTGTGTGTGTGTATGCTACTGCCGTACTCTGCCTTGATTTCTATCAGTCACTCTGGTTGTTGGCAGCAGGGACCAGTAGCTGTGACAGCACAACACTTTTGAACATTTCTTGGGGGAGACCACTTGGTGTATGTACTTATCTTGTTGTCATTTGCAACCTTGAGGTTCGACCTTGGATGTTGGACACAGTATAACTACAGCCCTCTTATAGCTACTTTATACCTTCTCTTACCTGGCAGACCTGTGGAGGAGATTTCTGTTAACACTACCTGACTGTTTCTACACATATTCACAAAATCCTGGGTAAAATTATGCATAGAGCTTACTACCACACCCAAGATTTGAACCATAGCTCTTTGTACAAAAAATACAACAAGTTTGCATTTTGCCAGAACAAACTATTGAGAAACTGCTGCCTTTTCCTTGAATGTTTTCTGTTTAATTCTCTCTTGGTTGTACAATCTGACCTTGTAATTATCACATTTTTATACATACATCCATATACATACCTTTTGACATAGCACAGTGTGGAAAACACTGGTTAACACAACATTACTATTCAGATATCAGATCTTGGTGCATGAAACATTTCATATCAGTTAATTTCATGTCTTACAGAGGCACTAACTTTGCCAGATGAGACTTGACTGTTTAATGCTTTCAGAGTTATAGTTGCTGTGCATAACCTGCACATATTTCAATTCATACAACACTGGAGCATAGGTCTCAACCTCTTAAGATGCCAATGTGGAACACAGACCCTAACAATGTGTGACAAGTGGTCAAAATGTGGAACACCCTATTTTTACACTGCACAAAACATGCCATCGCCATGGAGCATGGTAGAACATCTTTAAATTTCAATAAGACACACTTCTCAGATCCAAAACCTTTATTTTTATAATCTGCAATACTATAACCACACCATAAGTGAATGAAACAGCACTTTACAAAAATAAAAATCACATTTACTACATTTCCTAAACAGACATTACAAGTCACACAAATGATTTTAGTTATATCAAGTTAAATATCAGCCTGTCATATGTCAGATGTAGACTTATTGTATGCCTCTGTGGCTTTCTTGACAGCCTCTAAAACATGTTTCGGCAGCTTAACATCACAGCAGTCCCGTTCTTCATTCATTTTAACTGCCAATAAAGAGTTCAATGTTGTTACACTCAGAGACTGAAACAGTTCAGTTTTCACTTTCTGCACCATGCTAAATGCTCTTTCAGCTTGTGCATTTGAGTGTGGCAAGCAAAGCAGACTCATCACCAGCTGCTTAAAGAGTGGCAGTTTTCCTTCAGTGCAAAGGTCCCTCAGAAGGTGTGCCCAGTACTTTAACACACATGAGTGGGGCCCATCTATTGGCCTGTCAGATTCAAAGTGTCCTCTTTCTGATATTGGGTAAACTCATTGATTAATTATCCAGCCTCAACATAATTTTCACAATCACCCAGATGGAAGCCAACATCCCTGACAAGTCCTAAAGAAATGTCCAATTTTTTGGTCGGATTAATAACTAATGCAGCATCTTTCAGTAAGTGATCCTGCATGGGAAACTTTTTCAGCATTTTCTGCACCACTGCATAGCTGTAACTTTTTTATAAAAGTTAAATTCAATGACTGTGCCGACAATATCCTCCTCATGGCTGTTCATGTACTGTTTGACTTTGTAGCTAATTCACAGTAAACTCTTTGGTAGAACACAGCTACTGTCAGTCAACACTGACACATCACTGTGTTTGATTAGTCTGACAGCAGCTGCAGGTCTGAGGAGTCTGCCAGCATACTGCTGCATGAATTTATGCACAGTGGCATACAGTGTCAGTAGCTGGCTTTCTCAGCTCTGAAGCTGGATGTTGAACTCCAGTAAGGGTTCAAGTGCATACTTAAGAAACAGAAAAATCATATGCACTTCATGACTCTGCAGGTTTTCAGAAATTAAGTCAATTTTAGCAGACCTTGACTCTGCAGATAGAAAATAAGAATTTAGAGCTGGTCACGTGTCCAGAGTTCTGTTAATTACCTTACCAAGACTGAACCATCTAGTAGGTGCATGTCTAATGATCTTGTGAGGGTCAGTATCTGTGAACAAAGCAAATTCTTGCAGTTTTTGTTGTCTTTGTGCACTGGAACTGAAATGGCAGTACGCATCTGATATAAATTCTTCAACTGGTGAATGTAATACTTTTACAGCAGCCTTACTGCAGATATCTGCCAAGTGGCAGAGGCACCCCATATTTATAATTGTGGGCTTCACCTCCTTTAAGCGAGACAGCACAGAATTGTGTTTTCCAATCATTGAGGCAGCATTGTCTGGAGAAAAGCTCACAATGTTGGAAACTGGAATGTTAAATTTTGTCAGAGTGGACATTAAAGCATCAAACATTGCTTGTTCAGTTCCTGACACACATTCTGGAATATGAAGGAACCTTATCACATTTTTGCTTGCCTTTTCATCAAGGTAACCAACAATGATCACAACAGTTTGTCATCTCCCATGTCTATGCTTTGGTCCATATACATACAGAATGGTGATTTCTGTCAGGCTGCTGCAGCATCATTCTGGTATGAGGCCCCAGAATATCCCATGCAATGCATGCTACCTTTGTTGCTCCACATGTCATTTTCTGGAGAATATCTTGATCCTCTCCACTCTTCTTCATACATTCCAGGATGTGCTCTCCTGCTGCAAATGATAAATTGTGCTTAGCAAGGAGACACACAAAACCAACCTCTGCCTTAACCACCTTTGCACTTGCTAAACTCTGAGGTCCAAAGAAATCCACCATAGATCTTCCAGCTGCATGCTTGCAATTCTGCCTGTGATTCTCACTGTTGACAAGTCATTGCAGATTATGTCTGGCCCCGTGATGGATTGTGAAATCCATGTTACAAGTCTTGCAGAAGGCATATTTCACTCCGCGCCTACTTATAGAAAGCCATTCAAAGGCACTTGAACAACTTGGCTGAAAAATTGTGTATCTTCTCTTCTTTGGGGTGCAATCTGTATCTACATCCCTGTCCTCATTGTAATCCGGGCAGTCTGTACCTAGCAAGTTTGTAAAACAATGGTGTTAAACAATGACAAACAAATGGGGCTATAGTGCAGAAGAAAAATTAGAAAATCTCCTCAAAAGCAAAGATGAGACAATTAGGCCATAACCTACCCATATCACTGGAAGTTTCCTGACTTTGCACCGTCTTCGCTTGCTCATCTCTGCTCATTTTGTTTACTATGAAGGACTGCATGATCAGATTATTCACTTCCTTGCTTCGACAATGACACTCACTCCTTTGGTGCTCACCTGCCTACCTAACCAGTGTTGCAAAAAGGAAAAGTGACTTTCATGACATTCAGTACTCTCAAATCACCCTTGATTATATCTCAAAATCCATGCCAAGGATAAACACTTCAGCTTAATAAATGCACTTGCAACACACACACACACACACACACACACACACACACACACACACACACACACACGTGACAATATTACTTGCATTTTACATTCACCACTTTAGATGTGTTCTCCCCCTGTCCTACAGCCAGTTCTGGGCCTGGCAAATGTGCCTAAAAAGGTACTTAAAACCAGGCCCCTCTGTACTTTTACAAGAATGTGCCATTCAAGACATCATGCCTTGGAAAATTATGAACAAAGAATGCACAATCAAGTTACACTCTAAAGTTCTACCAGAAAACAAAACCAGATACTTTAAATCATCTCATTACTATAAATAACTAACTTCTGACATCCATCCTGACATGCCTCTCAACCTCTTAGTGCAAGAAATCTGGACAAAGCTCTGCCCAACGTACTAGGGGGACAAGCAGCACAAAAATAGAGACACTAAATATTGCTCTGATAAACTTAAAAATAATGCTCTTATAAACTCTTGGCATACAGTTTCTGCAAAAAATTGGCAATTACTTTCAGAAACGTACTAGGAGGACAAGCAGCACAAACAGATACTAAATATTGTTGTTATAAACTTAGAAAGTTGTTAGAATAACAGGACCTGACTTGGCATACAGTTTCTACAAAGAAATAGCAATTACTTTCAGAAATGTACAAGGGGGACAAACAGCAAAAACAGAGAGACACTTTAAACATTGCTCTTATAAACGCAGAAAATTTCTAGAATAACAGGACTTGATATGGCATAGTTTCTCTAAAAAATGGCAATTACTTTCAGACACATACGAGGGGGACAAGCAGTACAAACACAGAGACACTTTAAATATTGCTCTTATAAACTTAGGAAGTTGCTAGAATAACAAGACTTGACTTGGCATATAGTTTCTGCAAAAAATAGCAATTACTTTCAGAGACCTACGTGGGGAACAAATAGCACAAACACAGAGACGCTTTAAATATTGCTCTTATAAACATAGAAAGTTGCTAGAATAACAGGACCTGACTTGGCATACAGTTTCTCTAAAAAATGGCAATTACTTTCAGAGATGTACGAGGGGGACAAACAGCACAAACACAGAGACACTTTAAATATTGCTCTTATAAATGCAGAAAGTTGCTAGAATAACAGGACCTGACTTGGCATACAGTTTCCCTAAAAAATTACAATTACTTTCACAGACATACGAGAGAGACAAACAGCACAAACACAGAGACACTTTAAATATTGCTCTTATAAACTTAGAAAGTTGCTAGAATAAAAGGATCTGACTTGGCATACAGTTTCTGCAAAAAAATGGCAACTACTTTTAGAGACATACAAGGAGATAAGTAGCACAAACGCAGAGACACTTTAAATATTGTTCTTATAAACTTAGAAAGCTGCTAGAATAACAGGACCTAACCTGGCATACAGTTTCTCTATAAAATGGCAATTATATTTAGAGATGTACTAGTGGGACAAGCAACACAAACACAGAGACACTTTAAATACTGCTCTTATAAAACTTAGAAAGTTGATAGAATAACAGTATCAGATGTACTAGGGGGAGAAGCAGCCCAGAGACACTAAATATTGCTCTTATAAACTTAGAAAATTGCTACAATAACAGGATCTGTGCAAGCATACCAGTTTTCAAGGATAGGGAAATACTTGCCTAACCATTAACCTTAACCATTAACCTTAACCATTGCAGCTGAAACAGTCACTTACCTCTACCTATGTAAACAGCACCAGTAGCTCAATACAATCCAAAGACAGTCCATGGCACAAACTACGAACGATGATCCAGCAGGCAGCAAAATAAACCTCAGCCCTCTGACCGATCTCGAACAACCAAAGCAGCAGCAAGCAAGGTCCCTGAAGTCCATTCAGCTCACTGACTCCTCTCCTAGCAGGCTGGCGTCCAAGTCCTGAAGTCTTCACCACAGCCACTCCTTCCTTCTTCCCAATTCCAAAGTTCCCATTCTTCAAGAGTTCTTCCTTCCAAGTTGTTGTTGCAAGCAACATGCATATAGTAAAATCCCTGATTCCTGGAAGCCTTTTTCAAGGCATTATATTGGCGCAAAAAGGCTTCCCAGAATGCGATTGGTCTGTATTGGGGAGCTGTCATTGGCTCCTGTCCTCCTGAGAAGCTTTACTTGATTGGCTCGTAGACCGCATTCATGATTGGCTGTAAATGCGGTCTACGAGCCAATCAAAAACTGCGGAGCACAGCCAACACTGTGTAAAGTGGAAGGGCAACACAGCTATGCATTGGTTTGTATACTGCGATGCCGATTGGCAGTAAATGTGGTATATAAACCAATCAGAATTCGTGTAGTGGAGCCACAGCTGTTCAGTGCAGAACAGCAGAATAGTGGCTTCGCTTGTCATTAAATGCAGAGCTTTCTGCACAATCCAGAGCACTTGGATGCTCAGTACAGGAGAAAACACAACCAGTCCAGTGTTTTGAATTTTATTGACAGGCAGTTACAGTTTTATTTATATATAACCTATATAAGACTATTACTGTAATATTGTCTGGTTTATTCAGTACAAACCATACCCATTTTTAATACTGCAAGGTGACATTCTACTCCTTTATATTTATTTGGTATGAATACTACAAGCTAGATTGTTACTCACCAGCTTCGCGATGCAGCCTTTGCACCATGCTTGTATGTGCTTCCTGGTTCACAGCCCACTCAGCTGGAGCTTTAAAGAATATAGAGAAACATTTATGCATACCTATCCATCACATACACAGGCTGGACTTTGGTAAACAGTTACTGATATGAATACTTACACACACCTGGGACATCATTCCTCTGCCTTGCTTCTTGGACCCACTGGTCCAAGAGCTCCCTCTTCCTCTTCTTCAAGTCAGCATAGTGGTGCTGGACCTGCTTACAAGTCCAAGGGATGCCAGTGGCACTGGTGAGATCATGAGTGAGACTTTCCCAGGCCTCTGCTTTGTATTGGGAGCCCTGGTACTGGTCCTGCAGCAGTCTCACATCATTGTTTTTTAACAAGGAGCCCTACCATGACCTTGGACTCCTGTATGCCCCAACGCTATGCCCGAAAGTGCACACCCTCTCCAACACCAACCATACTGCCTACAGTGGGGAGCTACAGCCAGTTGTGAGCTGTATTCCCACATGCATGGTTTAAATACGGCCAATTTCATGCCCTTGTCATTGATTGGATGGTGTTGAATATGCCAAGCTAAGCTAAATGCCAGGCAAACCCACTTAGCTGGTATGAGCACTGCTTAGAGGGGTAGATGCTAAGCACTGCTTACCAGTCCATAAATCCACTTAGCTACACTAATTCTTGCTTAGAATTTACATTTCAGTAATGCTTATACTGGCTAAGCATAGCTGAACACAAGTTAGCATTGTTCAGCTTTCCTTTTACAGACTATCAAGATTGGGGGGGTTGATTCCTCATAAATGACATATTATGGTATGTATGTTTACCTTCCATCATTTCATTACAATACAGTCTTTTGTGGCTATGCTGTATGGGACATTTGTGTTTATATGGGGGTTTAACATCTGTACTACACTGACACCTCACATTTGGACCTGCTACACTACCCTGGTTAACAAATATATATATATATATATATATATATATATATATATATATATATATATATATATATGTATATATTATTCACTACCTACTGATATATTTTCATGCTTTTTTAACAGATAAAAATGAATGGACTGAATGGGGACTCAAACTGTGAATGTCTGCTTGGTAAGCAAAAGCTTTAAACACTACATTATTATTTCACTTTATATTGCTTTGGCCATATATTTATATTTAGCTCATTGGGATGTGTAAGCTAGGCTGAGCATAGCTGTGCAACATGCACTCCCGCTCAGCTACGCTTAAACTTTATTGCTGACAGAAAAAAAAATACATATGTGTTTTATTTTTATTTACTGTAGGGGTTTGCACATTGCCTTCTGCATCATTATCTGTGTATTGCTCTTACAAACTTAGAAAGTTGATAGACTGACAGGCTTTGCTGTGGCATGACTTTTCTGAATGGTATGATGTCTGGAACTCAAATGTCTCTCTTTATTTTCCACTTCACTGTTAATGCTTTTCCACTAATTTGCCAGATCACCATCATGTTCTGGAATGTGGACCATGAATTTGGGGCACAGATCTGTATACCTCTCAACTATACAGATTTTTAAAGAATGTCCAGATTTTTGGCTCATATTTTTGGCTTGTTCCTCTTTTTTCCTGACAAGTCACTGGGATGATCTCAGGATTGAAGTCACTAAATATTGACATAACATTTCAGTTTCAGACTTCAAATCCTTCAGAATGTTAAAACAAACCTTGTTACTCTCTAGCACCTTAGTCTATAAGAGCAATATTTAAAATATGTCCCTGTTTGTCCCCTCCCCCATTTTGTCAAGCTTTGTCCAGATTTCTGACATTAAGAGGTTGAGAGGTATGCAGATCTGGACATTCTGCGAAAGTCTATACGATTGAGAGGTACAGTGTGTATTTTCACACATTTCCTGCTTCTGCAGGATGCCGAAGTGCGATACGCTGCTTTAGCAATACAGGAGGTGTGTCACAGAAGCTGTGACGCACCCCCTGTATTGCTTTCCTGTTTGCCAGTTTTATTTCAGTGTCCGCGGACACTGAAATTATTTATTTTACATTTCAGTGTCTGAGGACATTGAAATACTGGCATAATATTAGAACATAGCTCTAATATTATGTCAGTTTGGCATAGAAAGTGCCGTATGGCACTTTCTGAGTGCAGGGACATGTTTAGTGTCTGTGCACTGCACAGACACACCCCCTGCACTTGTACACGGATCATGTCCATGTAGAGCATACAGCAGCATGATTTCATTAATATGCAAGGCACGCTGCTTCATGGCCACGATCCGCTCCTGCACGGAGCTTAATGAATCCTGCGTTGGATGAGTGAAAATGTTTTAAGGTCACAAGAGTAGAGTAAATATTTATATCAATTATCCTATGTATCCCCCCTGTTTTGACTACCAAGGCTTCAGCAAAGTGATCAGAAAATGGTCATTAATGTCTTACCTCTTTGTAAGTAACTGTAAATATTTTATGTGTAAACCATTTTCACAATTCATTAACTTTATCTTTAAAGCTCCACAGTTTCTAACTCTTTGTACTCCCTTATAGACTTATATCCTTTCTTCCATATATTCCTTCTTCATTCTCTTTATAAACTATTATATTATATGTGGAAGTATATTTTATATGCCATTTCACTTCAAGTTGACTGTATTGAAACATTTGGCACATTGTAAATGTTTTGCTTATTGTCATTCGCTTTATTGGTATTTATTAATTTGTATTGCATGTGCAAATTTGAATCTTTAAATACTGCATGCCATTATAATAGTCTTTCCTGTTTTTATTTTGGGAAGAACTTGAAACAGGCCTACTTGGACAAGTATCCTATTGCATTTGACAAATTTAAAGAAACAAAGAATTGCATACATATGTATGTAAATGAATGCTGTACATTTGTTGTTTTGAACATGTATAACCATTTTCATAACAGTTTCAATTCTGTTTAGCATTCCTAGTCTTCAAATCACCTTAGCACAAAAAATAAGTGATACATCCTTAATGTCTTCGCCTGCAAGCACATTACTGAGCACCTGTAAAATAGTCTTTTTTTTTGTTTGTTTGTTTTAGTATTTGACAGTTTTGTATGGGGAAATGTAAGCAATGGTGACCAACTTGCTTTTGTCTAAAGCTTATGGCTATTTAAAAGTCATGCCTGTTTCAGAAGAAACACTATATACAAGTTCCTTGTCTAAATATTTCAGTGGTCTCATTCCTGCCAGATTCAAACCGAATGGATGCAAAATACCAGGCATAAGGAAATAGAGACTGGAATGCTTAGGTCTGCTGTCTATATATTCTAGTCTAATCAAATTGTACCTGCCAGGTATACAGAAAGTCTTAGCACATTTCATTTACAGAATGGTATTCTCTAACCAGTAAATATGAGTTGACATTTTTAGCTTACCTCCAGTCTCATACACAAGCATACACACATGCGCACCCTTACACACACACACACACACACACACACACACACACACACACACACACACACACACACACACACACACACACACACATGTATGTGCACAGCAGTGACAATTACTACTCCTTTATATCATCACTTTACAAAAATCTTTGTCCATTGAAAAGGTAAAGCTGTAGCCTTAACTTCCTTAAATGCTTTCTATGAGTTCTCAGCCTAAGAGCCCTGCAGAGCAACTTAAAAAATTATGTTTGAAAGAGCAAATACTGAAAACTCCACTCTTCCACAATATTCTCATACAGAAGTACTCTACTAATGACATTACATTCCTTGTCATGAGGAAGCACTCATTTCTTCCTCTCTGTTGGATACATCAACATCTAGCATTTGAAATCACATGACTGCACCATACTCTTCAAAAACGGTGCATCCCTAATGTTCTGGCCAAATTTCCTTTCATTTGCATTAAAAACCACATCAGGTATCTCTCAAAAATTGACAACAAGTGTAGAGGGGTTAAACTAATCTACAACAAGTAAGTGTGTAAGCAAGTAAGTAAATAAATGCATAAATATAAGTGTTGGCAATTACTTAAACTAAGGCAACTCTGACATAGATATAGAAAAACAAAATGCGAATGACCTTACCAACATATGTTGTATATGTATGATAAACTACACAGAAAAAAAATCCCTTCTACTCGGTAACTTCCAGTTTTTTTTTCTTAGTTCTTCCAAGCGTGAGTTAGATGTTTTTTTTTCAAACTATAGCCTGTTCCACCTAGTTAATCAGGCAGTTTGATCTAACTATAATGGAAACAGTCATATATTTCTAGACCTATTTATTATCAGCTGCAGTGACAAAGTTCAGTCTATCCAGGTCTGCCCACAAATACCAATGACCATTGTTCTGTGCCTTTCTGTTAGTCAGGGAGAAAAGCCAAAGCCTTCTCCTATTCTGTGTTCTATGAGAAACTGCAACTTTGAAAAATATGCCATTCACAACACTTTTTACTTCATTTGCAGGATGTTCTTCTGTCTTACTACCTGGCTCAGTGCCCAGTGCTACCACTACTTTATTTTAGAATCACCTACTTATCATTCAGTACCAATGTTTTAGCAAAAATTCATAGCATTCCTGAAGCCAATATGGAACCAGAAATATTTAAACAAAATGATATGCTGACCCCTTTAATTGCAAATCTCTAAACAAGTAGGTATAGAAATCCACAGGACATCAGTATGTAAAACAAAAACACAATACTACCTTCATACCCCCCCCAAAAAAAAAATGACATGAGGTCAATAATGTGGCTGTAGAACAAAACCATGCATTAATATATCATCCTTTACATGACCTTGCACAGGAGTTCCCCAGGACTGATAGCCCTCACATTTGCATTGACACAAATGCAATTTGCAGCACATAGGCACTTGAGTTCCCATTATTCTACATGAAAAAATCTTATTTTCCAACTATAAAACTTGTAACATCTCTGCCTAACCATTGTACTCAAGGAAATGATGGACATTCCCTATGGTTCCCCACACTATACAGTAATGGTACTGAATACAGATGCAACATTTATTCAACCTCTTCATCCCCACATTTCTTTTCTTCTACATAGAAGACATAAATCATAATGGCTGTTCTGAAAAGTACAAAGCCAAGATATTTGTATGTGTGTGTGTTTTCTTCCCACTACGTGATTATCATCAAACCCTTCTCTGACAATTCATCCTTTTGTTCCGTCACCAGCAAGGGTGACAGCTGGCTGAGTCCTGCTATTCATAAGGCAGCTATCAAGAATGATTAATTTTTTTCACCCCACCCAACATGCTCATTCATGCTCAGTTTTTATCAGGATTTACTGAAATACAAAATAACAAAACATTAAAATAAAAATAATAGTAATCTATGACAAATAAAATACAAGAAAATTACAAACACAATAAATGAACCAGAATGAGGGGTATGCAATGGATGTCAGCAAATGGTGGTCGATCACATCTGCAAGGAAAGTATGCATGCAGGCACATAACCTTGCCCACCAACCTCAAACCACAGCAGATTGTTTCCTCACTCTTGACAACAAAATTTATTGCATGCCAATGTGTTCCAGAGTTGTGCACAACCTCTTCCTCTCAGAGGCAAGTGAGCCCTGCCCCCTTCTCTCCTTCCCCTGCCTGTCTGGCTCTTGCAGTGCTGTTACTGCTAGCAAAAACCTAGCCGATTGGCTAACATGAGGCTTCATCTCTATGACCTTGAAGACAGGCAAAGGTATTACGTCATTATTAGCTGCATATTATAAGGCTATATATTTATTACCTCATCTTTGCAAACTGCTTGATAAAGATTACAGTTAGACCACTATCTATCTATACAATTAAAGCATTCCTTCTGGCTATTAGAACAGCTTGGTGGCAGGCAGAAGTATTCAAATGGCACTTTTCATCACTATCAGCTCCATTGTTTTAAATGCAAACCTTGGTCAGCTAGCAAAAGCACTTTCTCTATACTTGACCAAAACATTTAGCGCTGTTAAGCACAGCCTACCATTAAACACTCTTGTTGCCTTCAGCTTGGGGGATGTACTTTAGAACGGTTCAAAAGCTACCTGTCCAACAGAACATCTACTGTATCCACAGATAACAAAATTGTTCTCTGCAAAATATCTCTTGAGTGGGTCAGCAGGGATCAGTTTTAGGACCTGTTTTATTCAGCATTTTTATAAATCATGTACCAACTAACCTCAAAACTATCAAACTATCTAGATGACTAACTGAGAGCAGTCAATTTTGAGAGCTCCATAAACTAATATAATAATGGATGTATATTATAATGTCAACAAGAGAAAATGTCGACTCTTGACTTGTTCGACAACAAAATGTTGAACTACAAGATTACCGAATGGCCAAATCACCAAACACCAATGCCACACAAAAATAAATATATTTAAGTGGAGGGCTGTGCCCCCAACACTCCCCCTAACTAATATTCTAACTCTGAGACCACACTACAGTCAGGGAAAGGGCAGGTGTAAGGGAACGGCCAACCAATTTCTTTCTGCTGGAAAGAAATCTGTGATTTGGCCATTTGGTAATCTTGTAGTTTGACATGTTGGTGTCGAACAAGTCAGAGTCGACATTTTCACTTGTTGACATTATAATATAGACCCTATAATAATATAGGTCAATTTTATTATTTTCAAGTTTATAACATCAGAAATCTATAGATAGACTACTAAACTACATAGATATCAATTTTGATGGAGATATACAAAAATTTTCCTGTCAGGTAACTTGGAGATATATTGAGTTACTGAATATGAACAACTCAATGAATTCTCATCCAGATGTTGCTTTGAAAAAAAGAAATGCAATTGATTAAATCTACCTTACAGGAACTATCTTTGAAGATGGATGGCTTTAAAAATGTCTTAGAAAACCTCAAATTAAATTCTCAAAAACAGACTGGTACTCTTGGAACTATTACAGCAACACCATACACAAATAACAAATATAGAGACTTCCTAAATGACATTGAAGGGAGACTCAAAGGGGGAAGAATTCCAAAAAGAATTTCTGCTTAAAAAGAATAAATGGCTGCTTAACAAAATAGATGACTTAGAAAACAGGGAAAGGAGAAACAACATAAGGATCTTTGGTCTGCCTGAAAACACTAAAGGAGAAGACATTATTTCATTTTTAACCTGGATTCCTGACTTTTTAGACTTGAAAGAGAGACTTTCTTTTGGAATTGAAAGGGAGCATAGAGCACCGAGGAAACCTGCTTTTAACTCAACAAGTACTCCACATAGATCCATAGTTATAAAAGTTCTTTCATTTCTGGACAAGGAACTAATATTAAAATCTGTTTGGAGAAAATCACCCTT
The DNA here is from genome assembly GCF_019279795.1 of Protopterus annectens. Classification (NCBI taxonomy): domain Eukaryota; kingdom Metazoa; phylum Chordata; order Ceratodontiformes; family Protopteridae; genus Protopterus; species Protopterus annectens. Next base: position 359,684,094 of record NC_056739.1, read on the forward strand.
AAAATATAATCAAAGCCTGATAAGGTTTGACAATGATTATTCTTCCAGAATACTAGAACAAAGGAAAGAAGTCTGGTCAATAATAAAACTGTTGAAACAAAACAACATTAAACCACAGCTGTCCTTTCCAGCCAAGATAAAAATACTTTTTGCCAATGAGATGAGAATCTTTAATGACTTAGAAGAAGCTACTATATTCATCAAAAACAACATAGTGTCTATCCCAGAAGAAATGGAATGGATGTCCCCTATTCTTAAAAGAATAAAAGAAAAAATATATGGAATGATGCTAGAAAGAAGAAACAAAAAACTGATTCCAAGATAGCTGCCCCAAAAAATAATTCTTACAACTACATCTCTCAAAGTATCAACTGATATGGTACATCACTTGTCATCTGTTTTTATTTTTAAAAAAAGGAGGGCTTCTAAAACAACTGAGAAACAGTAATGATTTATTCAGAATGTTCAAAGAGTCCAGTAATTCTTCACAAACATAGGTAGGTCAAGATGGGTTACTGTTTACATTATATATAAGCCAAACAAAGCAACACATAATAGAAAACACAGAAGTTTCTATTCACCTACTTGAACTCAATGAATACTTATCTTGTTCATTTTTTATTGTTTTTACTTATAATAATTTAAGTAATTAACTAATTCAACAAGGTACCATTCATCAGAGTTTAGACTCAAATGTAATAAATTAACATCATATATAATAGCAATAACAGTAGAGTGTTTTGAAAAAAAAATGCTGTCATGGAGACTAATGTCTTCTTCAGTTAAAGTATGATTTAGAAATATCATGTAAATCCTGGTTAAATAATAGTAGCAATCTCTTAGTACAAATGTCATCATTAGTCTGTCTAAATGTAGTTAATATCAGTTATGGCAGGTATCACAGCTACGAGTGCTGTTTGATCAATCCTGATATGGTGTGCATGGATGCAGCTGTGTCTGGCAGCTAGTACAAATGCGATTATTATTCTGTCTAAACATAGTTAATATTAATGATGGCAGGTATCATAGCTTCGAGTGCTGTGTGATTAAGCCTGACATGGTGTGTGTGGATGCAGCTGTGTCTGGCAGCTGTTGTATGTTGCCATTTTCATCTCCGGGAAGCAGTGGTTTGCAGCTTAAGATTGAGGTTTACTGATGCTTGTGTATTAGGAAGAGACATTTGGTGTTTTAGCTTGGATCCAGGGGAAGGGGTGGATAAAACTGTGATTTGGGATATTTTGGCAAGAATAGTTTGTTTATACATCTGCTGAGTGAGAGGAGGGAAGGCTAGAAAAATGTGTTATCTCTTGTTGTGGCGGCTTGTTGGGAGGTTTTTTTTTTTATGTTTGCTCTCTGTTCTTTTGCTGGCTGATGCCTTGCTGAAAGGGAGAGAATTTAGGCTTGAAGTTGCAGTGAAGTGAAGCTTTGCCTCAGGTGCATCTCGAGCCTCTGGTATGCAGTACACAGACACACTAACAGAAACAAACCCTCCCAGGTTGCTATGTTAACAGAGACAGAGTGACGATAATGCTTAATGGCTCTGAGGAGCCTCCAAGATGATTCTCGGCAATACTTTTGGTTTAAAAAAAAAAAATATATATATATATATATATATATATATATATATATATATATATATATATGTTCCGTACTAATCCCTGATGCACTTTTTCCCGAATCACTTATGGTGGAACATACTTACGCAAAAATGCTGTTCACCAAAGCAGTATTTTCGCGTAAGTATGCTGTTGTGGAGGCCGTACTACAGTGCAAATAAGGGAAGATTCCCTTTTCCCCACTGTAGTGCAGTCTCAGAGTGAGAATATTAAAGTAGGGTGGTGTGGGGCATGCAGGGGGGTGTAGCCCCCCTGCATAAACGCTTTTTTCTTTTCTTTTTTTTTTGACACATTTTAACAAAAGTGCTTTTTTGGTAAAAGGGCTTTCATTAAAATGTGTTCAGTGATGTTGGGTTCCACTATTGCAGCTTTGTGCAATAGTCCTAGACCTATATATATATATATATATATATATATATATATATATATATATATATATAAAATAAAAGGGCTGTTTTAAACCACATATATTTGATGGTCTACCAGCACTTTGTTTAGCTCATTAAGTTGATTCTTGACAAAAATAAATAAATAAATAAATAATAAGTGCAGTTTTATATTTAAAATCAGAGTGGAAGTCTGAGTTATTGTGAAAGACTAAGAGCACTTGGTCTTGTGCAGAACCCTTTGCAGTTTTCTGGGAGGTGACCTTGCTCAGACGTGTTGGGCATATCGGGATAGCTGATTCTAGGGATATTTGGGGTTGCCGAGAAGTGCTTGAAAGTCATCAGATTTCCTTTATGGAACCATCTGTGGGAATAGAAGGTGTGTTGATTGGTTCACTGGCAGTGTGGCCACTGCATAGAACAGGCTAGTAAAATGGAGCAGGACAAATATTGGTTTGGATATTTTAAGAACAGCCTGGAAACACACCACATGAACTAATGAATGGTATTCTGGCAAAACTGGATGGGTATTGTTGCCCATGTTTTAAGTACTGATATGTGTGCATGTAAGGATGGAAATATACTTACAACAAATAAGAAACTAGAAGGGTCTCATAATTTAAAGTCTATGGACTGTATAAATATGCTTGGAAGGAGCTAATAATAAGAATAAGCATTACAGCTTGTGGTCTCTCAAATAACTAAGCAACAGCAAAAAAAAAAAAAAAAAAAAACACAATAGTTATGTAATGTATGATTTTAGTAAATCTAGAGATAAAATATAAAATTGTCATATAAGATGAAACAGTCTGCTGAATTTAGATATTAAAGACAGGATTTAATGACATGGGCTTGTGTATAATAACACTACTGTCTTAACTTGTCATAAATGACATACACTACATTGAGCATCGAGGCATGATAATTTTCTTATATAAGTAAATATGCATAACAAGTCATATGATTGCTTTAAGTTGAATTGGGGTTTTGTAACCCATCTTGACCATACATAATACTTAAGCTGTTACCAAGATAACTAATGTTTTATACATGACATCAAACTGACAAAGTTGTTCAAGGGAAACAATAGAAACCTGAATTAGGACTGTCACAGAATGTAACAATCATATTCTGAACAAATAGTATTAAATTGACAATAATCACTCAGTTTAACCTTTGCTGATTATGCAAAACAGAATGTTGCCATTTAAATCTAAAAACTTTCAATATATGCCATAAAATGGCAATTCATGAATATGGCAATAGAACATGTAACCATTAATCATGATAAGTGAAATTGTTGTTTTTAACCTTTAATTTCACTCATTCTGTAATAAGAAATGACAGATATGAAAATCCGTATGTGAAGGAAATGGGGGGGGGTGCACTGATAATTAAAATGCACTAACTTTCTTCAATTTCACATAAAACAAACTTGATGCTTTAAGTAATTTAGCAACAAACAAAGTGATTACTTAAATGCTGGCAAACAATGAAATATAACTTCTGATATATCTAGTAAAAAGCATTGTATTATAAACATTAGGTTTAAATATTATTACCATCTATTTATATTAAGTAATGAGTTTTGAAAGACTTCATCAATAGGGGTGAATATGTTTAATAACTGTGTGCTATAATCTTTTACTGAGGTTTTATATATGATACATCATACTTTACTATGATTGAATTGCTTGTCGTCTATCTTTCATGTAAATGTTAATTGCTTATACAATAAGTAGACATTTGTATTGTATTAGAATTCTGTCTAATTTACAATAGTACTATATCTGTTCAAAATAATATAAATATTGCTTATTCCTATTACAAATATTCTCCATATGATAATTCAATTTATGGAGCTCAGATGTTCTGGATTGTCAAGGTATGAGTGATAATCTGATAAACTTAGGTTTATCCATCAGATTAGGAATGATTTGCATTCCATGGCTAGTGTGGATCTTAGTTTTGTTAACATTTATTAATTTAAATGTATTTCACAAAAACATTTTTAGTATGCCTGACCAAAACATTACTTTATTGGTAAACATTACTTTATTGGTAAACACTCAAAGTATAAAACTGATAATTTCCTTTAAAAGCTCAAACATATACTTTATAGTTATAAGAGGAAAATGTTTACTAGTCACAATAAAACTAAAAATACATAGTCTAAATAACCTAAGATGGATTTAACTTTATTATCTTTAAATACCAATGGCTTAAACAAACCTAGCAAGAGATCAAATCTACTAAAATATTTGAAATTGAACAAAACACAAATTGTCTTCCTTCAAGAAAATCATTTCAAAACAAATGACAATTACAAATGGAATCCTAAAGAACATATGATATTTGTGCAATCCACTTATAAGACAAAGACAAAAAGGGTAACAATTTTATGGAAAACAAATGCGATTAACTCAGAAATCATTTATAAATATGAAGATAAAGAAGGCCTTATGGCATTAGTAATAGTTAAATATAATAACAGAATATGGACCCTAGCCAATCTATACTGGTTCCCAAGCATTGGAATAGGAACTGTTAAAAACACTTGGATTTCATTTCCAATAATTATAAAGGCAACTTAATATTAGGAGGAGATTTTAACTGTATATTTGATATTTCTGAAATTACAAATAAAAGATTGCTGCATACATCTGCTCTAGCAAAAGCTTTAAACAAGTGGGTAGAATCATTTCATCTTGTAGATACATTCAAATTTCAAGAAGATAAATATTTGTTGTTTTCCCATCAAGATCACAGATTTGTACCCAAACTAGAATAGATAAAATATTTGCTGTCCATGACTTACACTCTAAAAATCATGAATTTCTCAATCACTCCCTGCCCTTTTTCAGACCACAATTCATTGATACTAAAACTTCAAAATGTGTACAGACCATTAATCTTTAACTCCAGAATTCCAGCATATATAACTAAAATTAAAGAGTTCAAACCCTGGTTATTATCTGAATTACAGTTCTTCTTAGATATTAATTACACCACAGAGATAAATAAAATAATGATATGGGACTCATTAAAAGCTTACATATATGGTAAAACCCTAACCTGGTATAAAAAATATCAGAGAATGGGATTCTGAATTATTAGATCTACAATCCAAACGTTTGTCAGTAAAAGCTGAAAAAAATCAAAACCATTTGGAGATCTAAAAGAAAGTAGAATTATTAAACAATAAATACAACAATATTCTAACACATAAAACTAGTTTAGCTTTAGAAAAACTAAAAATTAATACGTTGGCCACTTGTCCCAAATATCCACATCATTTATCCACAAGAATCAAAATACAATCAAAAGCTAATAACATTAAAAGTATCTTCGCATGAAAAGAAAGAGAAAAATGTCTCGGATATAGGTGACATTCTTGATGTCTATAGAAATCACTATATGGTACATTTCCAAAAAGAAAATATACATATTGATCAATTAAATCTAGATAAAAAATGTTCTAATATAAAAAAAAAAAACAGAAAAATTAAAACTAGATCTGCAAGCACCCATGTCCTACAAAGAAATTACAGATACAATAAAAGAGGGTAAAAATAATAAGGCTCCAGGAATAGATGGCATAATTATGGAAATATATAAATGTTTTTCTTCAAAGATACTATCCCTCTTCTATAAAACTCTATTATAAACTCAGTCACAAGCTTTAATACCACCATCTTGAAGATATTCCTTAATCACACCAATCCTAAAGGAAAAGAAATCTCCAAACCTTTGTACCTCATATAGACCTATATCATTGTTAAATAATGACTATAAGATATTTATGACAATATTAACTAACAGAATGAAAATACCACTATCCAAAACAATAAACAGTGATCAAACTGGATTTATATATCATAGACACACATATGACAATATTAAAAGGATGATTTCTCTTATAGATTATGTTAATAAAGAAAATGAAGAAACACTCATAATTGGCTTGGATATAGAGAAAGCCTTTGATTCCCTAAATTGGGACTATTTATTCAAAATCCTAATGTTATTTGAATTTCCTGCATCCTTTGTTCATCTCCTAAAGAATATATATACAAATGATTTAGCATATGTCAAGTTAGGTCCGCTTACCTCTGAATCTATACATATAACAAAAGGCACTAAACAAAGATGTCCCATGTCACTGATTCTATTTGCTCTGGCTATTGAAATATTGGCAAATTCAATTCGGAACACTATAAAAATCAAAGGAATAGATGTTTATGAATAATACATAAAAAAAAAAAAAAAAAAAAAATCCTACCTTGTTTCCTGCCTTTCCAGTAACTTATCTAGTCCAGATACAGACTTGCTGTATACAGGACTGCTTGTAAGCTCCTGAGCCCCCCAAGCCTTTCTGTGTTGAAGGGAAGCTTTCTAGCTTATCAGTGAGAGTGGTAAGCACTAGGTAGCCTATCTACTACAGGAGAAGAGGTTTCTGGCCCAGAAATTATAGTTTATTGGCCGTTTGGGAAGCTCTTCCATCTCTTTCAACCTTCTGATTCAAAAGCCTGTGTTTGTGCTTGTTTCCTGCCTTTCCTGTTACTAGTCTAGTCCAGGTACAGATTTGCTGTATACAGGACTCTTTGTAAGCTTCTGAGCCCCCCAAGCCTTTCTGTGTTGGAGGAAAGCCTTCTAGCTTATCAGTGGGAGTGGTAAGAATCAGGTAGCCTATCTACCATGGGAAAAGTGGGTTTTGGTCCATAAATTGTAGTTTACTGGCCATTTAGGCAGTTTTCCATCTCTTTCAACTTGCTGGCTTAAAAGCCTGCATTTGCGCTTGTTCCCCACCTTTTTCTGTAACTAGTCTAGTCCAGGTACATATTTGCTGTAGCCAGGACTCTTTGTAAGCTTCTGAGCCCCCCAAACCTTTCTGTGTTGGAGGGAAGCCTTCTAGCTTATCAGTGGGAGTGGTACGCATTAGGTAGCCTATCTACCACAAGAGGAGTGGTTCCTGGCCCAGAAATTGTAGCTACTGGCCGTTTGGGCAGTTTTTCACATCTCTTTCAACTCTCTGGTTTAAAAGCCGCACTTGCACTTGTTTCTCACCATTCCTGTTACTAGCCTAGTCCAGATATAGTGTTGCTGTATCCAGAACTGTTGATAAGCTTCTGAGCCCCGCAAGCCTTTCTGTGCTGGAGGGAAGCCTTCTAGCTTATTAGTGGGAGTGTTAAGCACTAGGTAGCCTATCTACCACAAGAGGAGTGGTTCTGGCCCAAAATTGTAGTTTATTGGCCGTTTGGGCAGATTTTTTTCCATCTCTCTCAACTTTCTGGTTTTAAAGCCCGTGTTTGTGCTTGATCCCCACCTTTCTCATAACTAGTCTAGTCCAGGTACAGATTTGGTGTATCCAGGACTGTTTGTAAGCTTCTGAGCCCCCCAAGCCTTTGGGTTGGAGTGCAGCCTTCTAGCTTATCAGTGGGAGTGGAAGTACTAGGTAGCCTGTCTACCTCAAGAGGAGTGGTTCTTGGCCCAGGAATTGTAGTTTATTGACCATTCGGGAAGTTGTCCACCTCTTTCAACTTTCTGGTTTAAAAGACCACATCTGTGCTTGTTTCTCATCTTTCCTGTAACTAACCTACTGGAAAGCACTAGAAAGCCTTAAACTGATATAATCCTTCTAGCTTAAAAGAGAGACTTTGGAGTGATTGAGTATCAGGTTTCTGTATTTTCTTGCTGTACTTAACTGTTTTCCACCTAAACGCTGATTTTCCAGCACTTATTGTAATTTAAAAGCTTGTTTTTTTCACATAATGTACTTATTTGACCGCCTGCACTTTTAAAAAGTTGTTTTTTTGTTTAAATAAATTGTTTAACTGTTGTAGGCTACACACTAAAGTGTGATAGCCTTTTCTGATTGCTTGTAGTCATTTAAAGCTGTTTTAAGTGTACTTTTTACTGTTTTTGCCTTATCTTTTAAAAATAAATAAATAAATAAATGTCTTGTTTCCCGCCTTTCTAAGCTAGTATAGTCCATTTTTCAGGCTTGTGCTGAATTCAGGGCTGTGTTACAAGTTTCTGAGTTGCCCATACCTTACTTGGATAGAGGGAAGTTTCTCTGTTCACCTGTGAGAGAGGGGAACTTTGAGCAGCCATCTGTCCCTGGAGGAGTGGTTCCAGCCCAGAAGTTAGTAGTTTAAAAAATGCATTGCATGTTTTTTTGCGCTGGGCAGCACCGGTTAGCTAGGGTTAAATTATTCCCAGCTCCACTAAGTCTCCTCTTCAGTTTTTCACTTGAAACTAGTCTAACTCTCAAACTAAGCATTCAAAAAGCATCCTACAGTCCAGCACTTGCTCAGACCTAATAGCAAGCACTAATATACCCCAACACTTGACTGCCCAGCAGGGCAAGGCTCTTTATCCACCCCTCACCAACCAAGTGACTAAGCAGCTCACCCTACTATTCAGGCATGACCAAAGGGCAACTTCAAGTGTACTCTCCAGTCCAGCTGGTGAATCTGGGTATTCTGAGGCAATGTTACAACTGCTTCATGTACACAGACAGCCCTCTCCTCCTACCACAAAGCACTAACATATATGAGAGATGCAATTATACAGCCAAACTGGAGGCTAAGGTATCTCCACCCAAGACTGGAACAGACAGTCATGAGGAGAAGGTTAACACTTGCGCCACTCCTCCAGCCTCACATAGACATACTAAACCAGCACTGGCAAAAAATACACATAAATACACAAAATCATACTTGGAGGCTCTAAATAAAAACATGCAAAAGCATCAGAGAGCTCCAAAGCAGACACCCACAAAACCTGCACCTCCCGTCACAAATCAGACAACACATAAAACACAAAATCAATGTGCCGCACAATCATAGCGCTTAAGGCGAAATAACATACCTAACACACTAGTAATAGGTGACTCAATAGTCAGGCACACTGACGCCCCACTCACTAGGTTGGACAAGGAGAAAGTTGCTGTTAGCTGCCTGTCAGAAGCTAGAATCTGCCACATAACACAAACACTCAGGTCACTCCAGAACAAGTACAAATATGACTCTGTCATTGTTCATGTTGGTATGAATGACCTGAGCCGTACCTTCCTGGACTACATGAAAAGAGACATGGAAGAGCTCTCTGATCATATAGCCCAGGTGGGTATGACCCTGACCCTGAGTAGCATCCTGTCCTCACCAAGAATGATACCTCAGTATAAAGAAAAAAAATATCAATTTCAACAACTGGCTAAGCTTTTGGTGTCATTCAAAGGGGATCCAGTGTCTGTCAGCCTGGGATGACATGCTTGACAAGCCACATTGTTTCACAAGAGATGGCTTGCACCTGCCACCCCTTGGCTTTCGAATACTGGCCAAGGCTCTTGCTGCCCCCTTAGTGCCTTTTTAGGCAAGGCTCAAAATTCAAACCCACCTCCGTAAACAGCACAAGTAAAAAATTGAGGGTTATGCTACTCAACGCCAGGAGTTTAAATCTCAAAATGAATGCACTCGAAGCACTCCTAAGTATGGAGAACATCGACATCTGTGCAGTAACTGAAACCTGGTTCAAGGCTCCAGAACCTGGGCTACAACTCATACCACACATTTCGGCCACAGAACATGGATCGAAACACAAAAGGAGGGGGTGTATCCATATTCATCAGGGATACTCACACCTCTAGGTTAGTGGCGCAGCATGATACTTCTGAGATCATCCATGTGCAACTAACATCGGGCAAATCTGCAATGCAAATTGTGGCCTGCTACAGATCACCCTCCATGACCCAGGACCACCACTCCACCTTTCTGGAGACACTGGAAAACATGTAGGTCCTACCGAACACTCTGATCTTGGGAGATTTCAATTACCCTACCATTAACTGGGAAAACTACTTGAGTACAAACTCCCAGGCTCAGCACTTCCTGGAATTTATCAACTCAAATGCCCTGGATCAGCTGGTAAACTCCCGTACCAGAGGCCACAACATATTGGACCTGGTCATCACCAACATGGGCGACAGGTGCTCCGTACTGGAGGTCAACCTATCACTGGTTAGATCAGACCATAAACTAATCACCCTGGGATGTCCACACCCCACCACCACCCTCAACCAAGGAAACCACAGTGAAAAACTTTTCTAAAGCAAACTTCACCTTACTTAAGGCAGAGTTGGTAAGTTTCACAGCCCCCATGCTAAAGGATAACACTGCCCAAGATGCAGACTCCTTTACAATTGCACTCTATGAGCACCTACAAGGATGCATGGATAGTGCCATCCCTAGCAAAACCAAGACTCACTCCCCTAAGAGAAGGAAACCAGTCTGGTCGACCCCTGCCATAAACAGGTTATACAACAAAAGGAGGAAGCAAGTTCAGAAAAAAAGCAAATCCCAAGAAGGAAAGACATCCCTGATCAGTATCAGTAAGAAACTAAGGTCCATCATAAAATCATCCAAGGCTAACTTCGAAAGAAAAAATAGCCAAGGATTTGAAAGATAACCACAAAGCCTTCTTTAGCTATGTCAAGAATCTAAGTGGCAACTCGCAGATATACTCTGAGATAGTGCAAAATAGCACACAATATACTGAACCTACTGATATTGCCAACATACTGGCAGATAGATTCAGTGCAAACTTCATCTCCCTCTCACCTTCAAAAGGGCCCACAACAATACTGGAAAAGTGTAGTGTCCCAGAAATCACAGAAGCACAGGTGAAAACAGCCCTTTCAAAAGCCAAAAACACAGCATCAATGGGGCCAGATGGTGTCCCAGGCTGCGTCTTGCACGAACTACAGAATGAACTAACCCCCCACCTAAACATGCTGTTCAATCTCAGCCTCTCCACAGGCTACATGCCCATAGAATGGTGCACAGCAATGGTTATTCCACTCCACAAAGGAGGGGCCACAACTGATTCTGGTAACTATCACCCCATAAGCCTGACTAGCCTGGTCTGCAAGGCTATGGAGCGCATCATCATGGAACTCATTAACAAAGACATTGGAAACCTCCAAACACTTGACCCAACCCAGTTTGGCTTTGTTAAGGGCAGATCATGCCTACTAAACCTGGTTGACTTTTTCGAGACAATTACCAAGGCCATAGACGAGGGAGAGATGGTTCACACAGCCTACCTTGATCTCGCCAAAGCATTCAACACCATTCCTCACTCGGGTATTATAGAAAAACTCACCAGCCTGAACATAAACTCCTACATCACAAGATGGGTTGCCAACTGGCTTACAGACAGAACTCACATGGTAAGAATAGCGGGCTCCAGGTCTGACTCTAAACCAGTCACAAGTGGTGTCCCGCAAGGCTCAGTTCTGGGACCCCTACTGTTCGGCATATATTTCTCAGAAGTACAGGCAAACACTGGAGGACTATGGCTAACCAAGTGCACCGATGACTGCAAACTGGGAGCCATAATTGACTCTCCAGCTGACACGGATATCCTCCAAAAAGGCCTTACTGAGACAGACACCAGGTATCAAAGTCATGGCCTCAAGCTAAATGCCAAAAATGCATAGTCATCCCGTTTTGGAAAAACAAAACACCCACGAATTACCACATAGGCAGCAGACCCTTAATACAGAAGAGGTAATAAGAGATCTGAGGACCCAGGTAGATAGTAATCTCTCCTTTGATAATCATATTGCCAAAGTAGTTAGGAAATCCTTCTATGTGGCCCATCTAATTACTAAGGGGTTCACATCTAGAAATAAAGAGGTTATAGTGCCCCTCTACTCATCACTCATCAGACCCATCATAGACCCATCATAGAGTACAATGCCCCATTTGGGATGTACCTCACAAGACACTTCCAACAGCTTGAAAGACCACAAAAGCACCTCACCAAGAGGATTACTGGCCTCAAACATATGTCCTATGCAGCCCGATTGAAAAAACTCCGGCTGTACTCAGTGGCATATCGCTTACTCAGAGGTGATCTCTGCCTGACTTACAAAGCCATGTCCAACTCAGAATTGATGGACATGCTCCACCTAAAGAAATCCAAGTCACTGCGAGCCACGCACTCTAGTGAGCTAAACCTCGCCACAACAATAAATAGAACATGCTGGAGGGATAGATTCCTGTCACAGAGACTCCCCATGCTTTGGAGCAAAATTCCTAACTACATTAGGCAGAGCCCCTCACTAACACTCTTCAAGAGAAGCCTTGACGAGTGGACGGGGAACAGAAAGAACACCCCTGGGATCACTTCATTAGCTCTGCTTGACAGAGGCTCAGTTAATTAATCAATGGGGCAGCGAAAGCAAAACACTCTGGCTAGGCTTATAAATGCCCCCGGGCAGATAGCCTAGTACCTGCCTATGAACCTATGGACAATTCTAAAGTAATGCTATTTGCTGATGACATATTACTAACATTATCTAATACAAAAGAGACATTAGTCGAATTAGATATATTGCTTGACAAATTTCACATGACTTCAGGACTCCATTTCAATAAATCAAAATCAAAATGTTTATTTTTAAATAAAAAAAAAGAACTGCAGACTAAGGGGGATAACATCATAGGGAAACAAAAATCTATCTTCAAATACATAGGAATTGAGTTATGCAAGGATAATAATGAATTATTCTCAAAAACTACACTAATATCATCAATACAATTAAAATCTCTGTAAAAAATAAAACAAAATAATATTAATATTTGAAGATAGACTACAGTTAATAAAAATGGTTTTACTGCCCCAGATCCTATATATAGCCTTGGCAATAAAACTGTTACCAGAAAGGAATATACTTAATGAAATAAATTCATGCTTAATAAAATTTTTATGGTTTCCCAAAAGAAACAGAATAGCTTTAATACATCATATCAGACCATGGAAACAGGGAGGATTAAACTTTCCTGATATAGAAACATATATAAAAGCATTAATATCTAAAACAATCTCAGACTGGATAAGTCCAAATTACTCTGCAAATTGAAAAGAATTACTAACTGTAATATCAATAAATGAATTTGATTTACAAAAAAAAAAAAATTCAAATAACAGATACAAACAATTTGCCATGGCACATATTATGTATTAGTATGCAATATAACATAACTAAACCCACTAAAACTCGTATGACTAATTATTACATTGACTCATTTAGGAAAATTATTATGCAAGTATAGATTTAAAAATCGGGTTTGATCTTTTAACACCATTTATAGTCACACAGAACTTTCCACATAAAATTTATAGAGAAATTATTAATTATTGGAAGCAGAAAGGATTTGTTCGTTGGCTCCAATGTATCAAAGAACTACAAGTTTTAGATATGCAAGTAATAAAAACAACATACAAAATTCCATAACAGGAGTGGCTAACTTTACAGAGTATTCTGTCATATTCTTAAGATTTAAGTAGGATAATTAACAATTCTTCATTTAAAGAAATGCCTAAATTTACGAACTGCATATATGAAATAATAGATAATGACTTTGACATGGGAAACAGTATTTCAAAATTTTACAAAATATTGATAAACTATAAAACAACACCAAAACCTCATATTGGAAATATATAACAAAAGGACACTCAATACAGTTAACTGAAGATATTAAAACAAATATCTTATTATCAATAAAATATACATGTTTTAAACAATACTGGAAAGTTTTTAATTGGAAATCTTTGCACAGGGCATTCCCCAGATAGAATCAGTAAAATTAGTTCTTCCATAAAAGGAATATGTTGGAGATGTGAGTAAGTACACAATGCAGATTGGAACCACATTTTCTTTGATCATGTTAAAGGTAAGCCATTTTGAAATGGTATTAATAACTTTCTACAAGTTTTATTTAATGAATCATTTTATTTAACTAAAGCTCTTGTATTATTAAATGTGAACAAAGGTCCTCATTTGAATAGGTCAAACATATATCTAGTTTGGACAATACTTGCAATTTCAAGGAAGTGTATAACAAGAAGATGGAATACAAACACAATACCAACTTTGGAAGACTTCTACAGTCTAGTGAATACCACAGCATTACTGGAAATTAAAATTAAAGAACTAAGAATTTATCCAAAGCCATTTATCAACATCCCTTGAGAAAATGTCTTATCATTGATTGACACTATACAATAATTGATCAGACACTCTGATAATGGATTGGACATACTTATAAAGTAACTGTATACATTAAGATCTGTTATAGTCTCAGGCTAATGTAAATAGTGTACATAATTATTTAAGATGTTATGTGTAAATACTATGGAAGTCATTCAAATCTATTTGAAAAATAAAAAAAAAATATGAGAAAAAAAAACTATCAAACTAGTCCTCTATCTGGATAACTTCATAATCTATAGATCTGTTTACCCTAATAAACAAATGCTAAGTAATCTTTGTGTTGACCACAACTATATCTATATATGAAGGCAACAACAAAATTGAAAATAAATAAGACTTCATAATGTTGTAGAAAAAGACCATTTTGTTAAACTCCAGAGAGTAGATCTACCATCATACAACCATAACTTGAATATGATCTACCATTTCTTGCTATGTCTTCAAAAAATTATAAGAGGTACAATTTGTTTCCAACTGAATATGTTGCTTTGTCCTTTCTGTGCTCAAAATGAGTACCACTGCACCACAATACAGTTTGCAAACTGCAAATCTGTGCATAAGCCTTCTAACCGTTTCTTCTGGGTCCACTTCACATGATTGAAAGCTCAAAATACTGAAATTCATTTGACTGAGTCCACAATCCCTAATGTTCAAAATACTGAAAACTCATTTGACTAAATTTCAGAATACTGCAATCTGACAATGCTGAATTGCAAAATACAAAATGGCAGCATGTACCTTACTATAAGGTAAGTAAAGAGTATATGCCATTTTCCTCTCTGTAATGCGATATATATATATATATATATATATATATATATATATATATATATATATATATATATATAGATAGCCGGCCTTAGGCATAGACCAACTAGGCGGCCGCCTAGGGTGCCGTTCTAGCAGTGGTGCTTTTCCAGTATTTATTTGGTGCAAGTAGACCAGGATGGGGGCACCGGGTAGTGTGGTAGGGGGTGCCGTGGAGCCCTTTTGCCTAGGGCACCAGTTGACCTAAAGCCGCTCCTGATATATATATATATATATATATATATATATATATATATATATATATATATATATATATATAGTTTGGGGGGTGTATAGCCCTCACCTGGTTTGGTTTTATATCATCTGTTGTCTGGTTGTCTGTTATTAAGGTAAGTAAGTAGTTTTTAATTTTGGAAAGAGTTAGCCGTTGGTGTCGTAAGTGTGCATTTTTTTCTTTTATAGTTTTCATTTGATGACATGAATTGTTGGTGATATTTGCACAGTTTATTTGGTATTGTGAATCTAGGTTTTGTGAATGTTAATGTTATTTGTGGTGAAACATTTGGTATTCACGGATCTGTGCATTTTTTGTTATGTTAAGCAATTGACAGGTGAAGGGAAACACGCATCATGTCTGTAGCTTAACATTTTGTATTTTGCAATTCAGCCTTGTAGGCTTTCAGTATTCTGAAATTCAGTCAAATGAGTTTTCAGTATTTTGAACATTCTGGATTGTGGACTCAGTCAAATGAATTTCAGTATTTTGAGCTTTCAGTCATTTGAAGTGGACCCTTTCTTCTACACACTCATCCACAAAAACATGACATCTCCAACAATTAGCATCTAAGCTGAAACCTAGTCTCTGTCCACTCTGAATACAGTCAAATGGTACTTACAGCCCTACAGAGAACTGCACTGTCTCATTGTTGGGCTGTGTGCCCCAAGTCATAGTATGCCCTCCCTTAATGAATTACAAGATCTCCACTATCATCATTTACAGGAACCCATGAAGAAACTACTAGCCCACCCAAAGGAAAGAACAATTAATTCCTGCTTTACAAGATCCACTATAATGTTACTCTACAATCATGACCATCATGATATAATCTATGTCTAACTTTAACACTGCTAGTTGAAGAAAATCATTTTCAGATATTTTAATAATGTAAATGCTTAACATAATGTATCTTTTGCATCCAACATCTTTCTACACATGCCAAAATGTTGTAAATACTCTTGCCCCAGGATTGAATAAACTCCATGCAGGAATAGTGCTATTCCTGCATGGAATGAACTGTGTCCATTTCTGCATAGCTTTTAACAGCAGCGCACCTTGCATATTCATGAAGGCATGCTACTGCTAAGGCTAAACGGACATGAACACTACTGAATGCAGGGGGCATGTTTAAGTAGTGCACATGCATCTAATATGTCCTCTGAACTCTCAAATTGCAGTGCAGCACTTTTTAAAGGTTTACTATCAAAATGTTGAAATTAATATGGTTTAACATTTATTTGATTGACACATATGGTTGATACATGAATATTAAGTAGCTCATTTGGTCGACAGAAAGTGCATGCAAATTACCTGTCAACATTATGTTGACAATAGGCAAGGATTTACCCTTGTCAGTACTGTTGTCCGATCTCGGAGTTGTAATATATACGCAGCAGAGGCTGTTGGGGGTGCAGGGGGATGCAGCCCCCCTGCAAAAACACTAGTGTTAGTTTGCAGGTGTTTGTCAACCATTTAAACTTTAGCATTTTTTTTCAGTATTTTGAATGTCCAATGTAATGATTTTGACGTTATGATCGTCGACCATATGAATTTCAACATTTTGGTAGTAAACCCTTTTTAAATGCTTTTCAGTGTCCACAGACACTGGAAGCAAATAAAATAGTAAAACAGTGTCAGAGGACACTGAAATAGCTAGGATACCAATAAATAAATGCAGGGGGTGTGAGACAGGTACAGTCACATACCCCCTGGATTGTCAAAGTGCCATGCGGCACTTTCCAAGTGCTTTCAGTGTCCATGGAAAGCAGAAGTTTAGATAGGAAGCAATGCAGGGGGTCAGTGAACGGTACTGTCACACACACCCTGAAGTATCAAAGTGCCATATGGCACTTTCCAAGTGTGTCTGCAGACACTGAAAATAGCTCTGTAGATAGGAAGCAATGCAGGGGGTGTGTTTTAGGTACTGTCATACACCCCCTGCATTGTCAAAGTGCTGTACAGAACTTTCCAAGTGCTTTCAGTTCTGTAGATAGGAAGCAATGCAGTGAGTGTGTGACAGGTACTGTCACACATCCCCTACACTGCAAAAGTGCTGTTCGGCCATACCTCACCACTGTACAGGTTTTTGCAGAATGTGCAAATGTCTGCCTCATATTTTTGGTGTGTTCCCCCAAATATCTGTCCCTACCTGGCAAATAACAGAGGATTGGATCCATTAAATTAATTAATTAATTAATGAAATTAATTTCTTGTCATATTACTATGCTCAGCATGCAAGATGTAACCTGTTTTGTGTATTATGCTGGATGTACTGTATTTGTATAACTTGATGCTGGAGATTTTCTCTCCGAGCCTCCACTGAAAATAGACCTGGTCCAGTCGGAATTTCCCAGTTAACACATGTAAAATAAATAAATAATAAATAAATAATGACAAACATTTGAGATGAAGACTCCACATCCTCCGTTAAAGCCATGCTAATGTCAAACTTATTCGATCAACTTTCTAAGTTTGTAAGAGTAATATTTAAAATCTGTCACTATTTGTCCCCTTACAATTGCCCTTACTACGACTTACAAAGAGTATTGATACATGTCATTAAAGTGGTTTTATGAAATTCCTTTTTTTTCATTCTAAGGTATGTTTAAGCATAGTTGAGTGGGTTTGCATGTTATGGTCCTCTGCTCAGCATTGCTTAAAAATCTCATAGGAGATAAATAAAAATATACAGCTAAAATCCTAACAACGAGATAGCATAGTGATTAGTGTTCTGGCTTTACATGCAGGTGTTCACATTTCGATTACCCAGCTGGGCACTTTATTTTTATATGTGAAAGCATTGTTATAATTATCTTTTTTGTTTAAATTATGTAGTAATTGATATTTGTTAACCAGGGTAGTTTAGCTGGTTCAAAATGTAATTGTGAGTGCATATAACATGTAAAATCACCCATTTATACACAAGTGTCCCATACAGTATAATTACACCCCAAGGTAATGTAATAAAAGTACATAGAGGGGACATCACGTAAGGTAAATCACATGCACTTAATAATACACCAGTAATGATAAATGAAGTCATAATTCTGATATTTTTTTAAATGAAAAGTGAGCAATGGCTAGCAGTGGTCAGCTCTGCTTAGATAGTTTAAGCATTGCTGAGATGTAAATACTAATTAGCAGTCAGCTCAGTTAAGCAGATATGCGCACTGTTAAGTAGTGCTCAGCAATTACCCCTTTAAGCATTGTTCAACTCAGCTTAGCAGATTTGTGCACTGCTTAGCTGAGATTAGCATTTTCAAAATGGTCCAATGAAGTCAAAGGGCAGAAATATGGCCCTATTTAAACTACACAGGTGGGAATACAACCAGAACCTTTTGTAGTTCTTCTGTGCAAGTACTATGTTGGGCATTGGTGAAGGAGTGCGCTTTCGGGCACAGCACTGGGGCATTCAGGAGTCCATGGTCATGGCTGGACTCCTTGTAGAAAACCATGAGGAGAGACTGCTGCAGGGTCAGTACCCGGGCTCACAATACAAAGTGGAGACCTGGGACTGTCTTACACGTGATCTCACCATTGCTACTGGCATCACCTGAACTGGTGAGCATGTACAGCATCATTATGCTGACCTAAAGTGGAGGAAGGGGGCACTCTTGGCCCAGTGGCTCCAAGATGCATGGGCCTGAAACGCTCCAGTAGTGTGTAAGTATCAGTATCAAGTAGTTTGTACCAAATTCTAACCTGAATATGTGATAGACAGGTATGCATAATGTTTGTTTTTCTCACCTACAATTGCAGCAGAGAGGGCTAGCAACATCGAAGCTATGTCGACAGACTGTTAAGGCTGCGTCGACAGGCTGGTGAGTACAAATCTATCTTGCAGTATATATTGCAAATAACTAAGGAGTACATTGTTTACTGCCAGTAGGTATACTGTTACCATGTTAACTGAATAAATAAAGTTTGTCCGACTAATATTGATGTACAGGATATGTAGTACTAAAGCACTGTGTCATGTCACTGTAATAAAGATCTATTCCACAAACTGTTGTGTTTACTCTAGTATGTTGTTGTAGAAATAGAATGTATGCAAGTTCTCCACAGCAAAAATGGCTTTGACAACATGCATTAGCTGAGGTTGTTCAAAGAACCAGCTGTAGATTGTAGAGCTGTAAAACAAGCTATAAATGAAATATGAAATTTATACTGCACTATGCCTGAACCCTGAATAGTAATATGTAATTTATCACAGTGTCTCCCATGTAGCATTGCCATGTGTTAACCTTTGCTTTCCAGATTGTATTATGTCAAAGGATTATTGCACAGTACACTGTCTGTCATGCATGCAACTCAGGATTATAAGGTCAGACTGCTAACCAAGAGAGTGTTAGGCAGAAACAATTCAAAATAAACCAGCAGTTCCCCAGTACCTCAGTGTAATGAGAAATAGCTTAGCTGCTAATTTTGCACACCCAGACACGGTTTGCTTCCAGGGAGTGGTTGTAAGATGTGTGCATATTTACAAACAAGGAATCAGGAATAAATGTAGAAACATTCAGTTAGTGTTAGATATTTTCTCCACAGGTTTTACAGGTAAAGTAATGTTGGTAGTAGTGTATGAAGGGTATACCAATACACCATGTACAACTGTCCCACTGTCCAACCCCATGCCTGCAAATGACAGCAGGATAGATACACACAACATGCACTCTTCCCGATACATGTCTCTCAACCTTCACGCTATTACAGCTAGTGGTCACTGCTTCCAATAACCCTGGACACTGATAGAAAGCCAGGTGAAGTATGCCAGTGGCACACTCAAATAACAGCAGCTTAGGGCACCCATTCTGTACCGGATATGTCCCCCTGACATGTACAATTCCCCTCTAGTCATGTACTCAGAGTTGTCACAGTTTTTTCACATACCATTCCAGGTTGTCAGTTTAACAGGTATGTTTGTGCTACAGAAGCTGTGGGCCATAGGGAGATGTAAAGTGAGGGCAGACCCATAGAGTATTGAGCAGTGCTGCTGTGAAAAATAGAAGCCTAAATAGTTAATGGACTTTTTGTCTCATCCTCCCCCCTTATCTGCATCAATAATTATCTTTCATATACTACAGATATGTTGTTCTCAAAACCTAATTGTGGGACTTGTGCTCTATTATTGTTCATATGTTTGACTGGTTGCATGTTAACATACCTTGCTCAAATACCATTGTTGGTGGATTGTTGCCATCAATGTTACTGGCATGCTGTTACAGTGCATACTGCTGTTCCATTTATGGCTGTGTTCTGTTTGCTATGCAACGGTTTCATATTTGTTGTATGAGGTTAATTGGAACACCCATGCATGCTGTTATAACTAATTTTGAAATGTTTTGTTCATGACTAACCAATATATTTTTGTAAAACCTCAACACCATTGCACATTTGGGAAGGCAGATCCCTGCGGATCCGCCAGTCCTGCCTCATCTGGCTGTGGCACTGGGCCTCAGCACATTTGGGACCCAACCTGGAACTGCCTCTTCTACTGGTCCTACACCATCTTTGGATGGAATTGTCTCAGGGGGCAGGGCACGTCCCCCCCAGGCACTGGTGCAAAGAGGAGCTCATCACTCACTGCCAGTTATGGGGTATGGTGCACAGTGTCATCTGCACAGAGGTGGATGGAAGACTCTGCCAGATGGAGGGCCACCTGGCACACCTTGAGGGGTAGGTTGCCCCTCCTGTCCAGCCCCTAGCACAGCCACTTTTGAGGCCATGAAGGTGTAGTCGTGACTGCCCATCGGTGGGGACCTCAGTCCCACTGTACCCATTTGGGGGCTCATGGGCTTTGGATTCCTAGCCACTCTCCTCATCAAAGGTGTTTACCCCCTCATGTGTCACATACCACCCCTGTCTGCCATCCTGTCTGTCTGCAAATGCAACCTATCCTACCTAACCTACCTCTCTCCAAACATACCTATAGTCCTTCCCCAACATCCCACTCTCACCTTGAAAAAAAGGGCTTTTGTCCAACAAAAAAATCATTGCCCCATACATAGCTCTACATTTTGCCCCATTGTACAATGAAATTAATCAATCTACCCACAAACTATTCTACATATGTCTGTCACCAATACCCCTCCCTGTGGGGTGTGAGGCTGTAAATTCCAAATTCTACACATTATTCACAGCTGTTGCTGCAGCAGAAATGTAGAGACATGGTGCTTTCCTACACCAGTCCTGCATATCCCTAGCTGGTTTTCCTAATGTTTTACCCCTGCTTGTCCCCATTTCTCCACTTTCCTATCACCCTTTTTTCTTTTCTTTAATTAAAATTAGCACATGTGTAAGTGGGAGTAAGCACTGCTAAGCAAAGCTAAAAGGACTTAACCATCTGTTAGCATTACCTAGCTTCATGCAAAACTGTGCAAACCTGCTTACAACTGCTTAAACGTGCTTCACTTATTCTGTCTCCATCAGCCCTTGCTCTGCCCAGAAACATAATAATCAGCACTGCCAAGTCTCAAACCCAGGATGAGGTATACTACAATCACAGCAATGTACCACTATACCATCTTACCATGTGTGGATTGTAAGGCTTTTACAAACATATCATGCAGTATGGTCATTTAACATTAATGAACAAAAAAAAGGTCATCACAACACATGGCTTGAACCCAGGACCCTGTGCACTACAATCACAACAAAGTACCCATACAACATCTGAGCTATAGGAATGTGCAATGCTTTTATAAACATATCATGCACTGCAATCGTTTAACATAATGGTAAAATACATATCAGTAGTACTTACACACACACACACATATATATATATATATATATATATATGTATATATATATATATTTATATATATATATATATATTTTTTTATGTATATATATATATATATATATATATATATATATATATATATATATATATATATATATATATATATATAGCGTTTATATCACGCTATCGAAAGATGAAAATAGCGAATGCTATTTCATAGAACCTAAAATATCTAAACCACATAATATCAATCATTTAGAACAGCGAATTTTTTCCTTGGAAAAAATTCACTATTCCAAAACACATACACACAACACAAGCACACCTAAAAAACATCAATCCACACACATACATTTATAATCCTACAACTAACCCTACACTAAACTGTACATACATTACAATCTATCCACTTAACTTAACCCAAACCCTAACCTTAAGGTCCGTCACTATCGCACACTCAACTAACTCACGCCCAAACCCTAACTCACTTAACCCGCCCATAACCCTAATTCACCTAACCCGCTCCCTAACCCTAACTCACCTAACTTGTGCCCTAACCCTAACTCACCTAACCCGCGCCCTAATCCTAACAACCACACAATCGCACACTTACCTGAACCCGACCCGTAAATTTCCACCACAGCACTGAAAATAGCAAAGCCACAGAACCGGCCAACTGAATTCTTTCCATTGGAAAGAATTCGGTGTTTTTCAGCTTCACTATTTTTAGCATTTACTCAAAAAGGGTCGATATTAGAACATTCGAAGTTTTAAAACTTCGATGTTCTGATATAGACCATATATATATATATATATATATATATATATATATATATATATATATATATCTATGTATATATATATATATATATATATATATATATATATATATATATATATATATATATATCTGTATATATATACACATATGTGTATATGTATATATCTACACACACACACACACACACACACACACATATATATACATGTATATATATATATATATATATATATATATATATATATATATATATATACACACACAAAACCTCTTACTACAAGACATCTGAAAAAAACCTTAGAAAGTGGGGGGATAAAGGGCAAACAATAGTGACATATTTGAAATATGACTGTTATAGGCAGGAATGTCTGCTAGAGTAGCATGGTTTGTTTTAACATATATTTTCTGATAGATTTTAGGTCTGAAACACAACTGTCAGAATTTACTGATGTCAGTGCTCACATCATCCAAGTGATTTCTCAGAAACCCACAGCTGTTATGGGGAACAGACCAAACATATGAGCCATGCATCTGGACAGTGAATAGACATCTGGACAATGGAGAGTTATGACTGCAATCATGTAACAGAAGGGAAAAAACACTGAGAGCTGCCAAACATTTGACCCAGCACCTTCTGAACTACAATTGAACCAATACAACTCTTCCCCTAATCATCTCTGGGGAATTATGCATGCATTTTCAAATATATCATGCACTATAGGGATGTAACTGTAGTGGAAAGCAGACATCTGTGAAAAATTGTCCACCCACAAGCATTTGCACCACAATCACAGTAACACACCAGTAACCCATACCTGTACCCCAACTGAACTCTAGAGTATAACGACTGTTTGAACAAACATTACCTGATTGCCAGTCACACACTTCATTGACATATACTGCCCCCACTCACAGTCTACTGGGAATCCTGAGATGTTACAAGACATTTCTTAGTCTGCCACTACAAACATATACACCTGATAGACCACCAGCAACTGTAGCAGCATGCACAGTCAGTAAGAAAAGGATCTACTACACTCATATCTGCCACTCTCTCTACTCAGCCCAATAAACATTTACACACTACACTGCTACATAATCCTGATAGTCTGTTAACAATGGCCAGACATACATAACTCTCAACTGTACAGATTTCCACAGTATGTCCAGGGTGTGGGACCATAATTATGACCACTGCTGCATACTACTTCCGGATGCCTGCTAAATCACTGGGATGATATCAGAAGTGAAGTCACTACATCATGATATACCATACCTCTGAATTTGTTACTGTAAGACATCTGGACAAAGCCTGACATACTTGGGGGACAGGGGGCCAAAAAGAGGGACATATCTCACATAATGGTGTTACAAACTGAAACAGTTGCTGGTGTTACAGTGTTCATTGTAACATAACATTCCTGAAGAATATGATGTCTGAAACACACATGGGTGTCAACATTTACTGTCACCTCCCCTCACATTATTCCACTGATTTCTTAAAAACAGAAATTGTCTGAGGAACAGACCAAACTTAACAGGCAGACTTCTGGGAATTCTGTAGACATTTGGACAGTTCAGTGGTATGTCAGATACATACCACTGCCAGACATCAATTTATGCAGAAAATGCATGTCTACACATACACCCTGTTAATCTAGCAATATTCAATGTGTATAACAGCAGTACTTACCTACAATCTGTTGGCAATTCTGGAACTTTGCCCCTATTTTGTTGGGCTGTATCAACATTTCTTGCTCTGAGAGGTGTTTCCACCTACCTACTGTGAAGCTGTAGCCCCCACACCTCCATACTGGCCTCCTCACAGGCTAGGAAAAGGTGCAGGGCCCACATGAAGGACTTAATTATAGCACTGTGTTGCTATGGCATTGGCTAATGGAAAGACAATACAGCTGCTCTGGATGCAAGTAAGAAGTGGTGAACAGGCCATCACTTGCTCATGAGCAATACCTACAAAAGGCAAGCTACTGCCTATGCAAAACAGATCTGAACCTGTCTACACAAAGACAGACTGCAACTACACAAACCTAAACATTTGCAGCATTCTGAGGAAACTCCTCATCACTGTAACAGGTGTGTCAATCAATTAAGCATGTAATGGAATGCAGAAGCGGGAATGCAGTAATGTGAAATAGGAATTTAAACACTAGGTTGCAACAAGACTTGCTGAACTCACATGATGCACCTATGGCCATTCCTGCTGACCCTCTCTGCAGTGACATACATCACAGCTTTGGCCCCAGAGTCACCCCAGCAAAGGTCAGCTCATGTATGACTACTACTGGAGTGTCCATTGTCCAATATTGACTGTGACACTGATACAGCAGCTACCTGGGATGTTGTACCTATTCATATGTCACCTGTGAATGCTACTATGATACATGTGCTTGTCTTATAAATGTAAGAGACTTATATAGGGTATGTGCATAGTAAACAACTGGTGCAGAAGTGTGTGTTGAACTGTACGTTATATACTGAGCTCATACCTTATAACTGTCCAGAGTGTTGCAGACTGATCACAAGTTTGCCTTATATTTGTAGCCAATGCCTCATACAGTTGTGTATTGTCTGGCAAATCACTGTCAACCCAGTAAAGACTGAAGTCATAACATGATAGCATACATTTGGATGTCAGATGTCATATCCTTTGGAACATTCCTGTGAATGCAAAACCGTCTTTGCTAGCAACTAAGTGCTATATTTATAAAATGTCACTATCTTCTGGCCTTTGCCCACTATTGTTGTGCACCTTTGTGAAGATGTCTTGCTCTAACAGGAGCTAGGAGTCTTAGCATGAAAATCATGTCATTACAAGCATACCTTGTCCTGGAGGATGCTGACATTTGTGCAGTCACTGGCACCTGGTTTGTAGCTGTGGAGAACACACTAACCTTGCCAGGTTACTTATCCCACCATACATTTAGACCCCAAATGGAGGGCTGCAAAGCCACAGGAGGTGGAGTCTTAAACATCATCATACAAAACAGTGTAAGAAACTTCTCTGTGTGGAAGATTTTCAGTCCATATATCTCTTATAACTTAAACTTGTCTTAAGTAAAACAAAAGAATAATAAAAAATTTATAACAGTACAGAATTACTAAGTATTCACAAGTAATCCAAGCAAGGTCGGCAGTCTGTTTCCAGTCGAAAATCCTTTATTAAGTACACAGACAATCAGATCAGACAAAAGTAGTAGAAGTAGCGAACTTAAACTCGTCTTAAGTCAAAAAAATTAATAAATAAATAAATAATAAAAATATATAATTGTACAGAATAACTAAGTATTCAAAAATAATCCAAGCAAAGCAGGCAGTCTGTTTCCAGTCAAAAATCCTTTAAGTACACAGACACTGTTACACTGTTTTGTTTTTGGACCAACTACACTTGTTTAATGGGTTGTTTTGAGACTTCAGGGGTACCACGGAGATTACTTGTTTTTTTTTGGTTGAAACATTATCATACACATACACACCTACAGTATGACACATGGGACACATCCCAAGTGCTGTTAACTGTTGACAAAACATCTCCTCAAATCATAGACCTCCAACCATGATTCTGGACACCCATTATACCTATCTGGACTTGCTTGAATCCTTCAAGATTCAACCATCTACCCTGCTCCTGGGTGACTTTAACTATCCAGTCATAGTGTACATGATCTATTCTACCTGAACTTGAATGCACAGAGATTCCTTGGCTTTGTCAATGGCAATGCATTGGATCAGCTGGTCAACACTCCTATGACAAGTGGAAATATCCTGTACGTTGTCCTAACCAATATGAGTAGCCACTGTAGCACTCCTACAGTGTCATCCCCCTTGGTGAGATCTGACAACATAGCCATCACTGTTGAGGTCACCATCTCCCCTGCCCTCCCCCCTTGTCAGGGTCAAACAAAATAAATTTTCCAAAAATGACTATTAATCTCTTCAGAGCAGGTAGAAGTAGCTTTACAGCCACTGTCCTGTCAGTTGGAACTAGCAGTAGTGTCCAAGCCCACAACACAATACAATGTGAGCACCTATATAGCTGTAGGACTCAGCAATAACTGACAAGACAACATCATCTCCATCAAGGTAGGGTAAACCGCTGGTGGATAGCAGCAATACGCAAATACCATCATAGGTGGGAATAATTGCTGGAGATGGCCAAGTAGGAGCAGGTGCCTAATTGTAAGCAATATCGCCTTGGTCTGAACAAGCAAATAAAGTCACAGGTGAATTACTGTAAGGCAATCTGTGAGTGCAAATTGGACACATCCACTAAGGCAAATCAGTAGGCCTTCCACACATATGTCTGCATCCCAGAGGCAACATCCACATCTGCTCTGTAGTGGTGGGCAATGACACCACATACACATATACACATATGGCATAGATATACCCAACCTGCTGCAGGCATGTTAAGTGTAAACATCACCCCCCTGTCCCTCCATCGGTACACATGGACATGCACAGCACCTGACCCCCTCACCTCATCGTCAGGAAGGAGGTCCATAATGCCCTCTCCAAGGCAACACACAGAAGTCTCCATAGGCCTGATACCATCCCTGGCTGCATCCTACATGAACTCAGGCATGAACTCTCAGCTCCATTACACACTGTAGTCAACCAAAGCCTGAGCACTAGTGTCAGCCCATCTGCACAGAGGACAACCACTGTCATCTCTATACACAAAGGAGGAGCAATCCACTGACCCAGCCAATCATATACAAATCAGCCTAACTAGCCTGATCTGTGAGGGTATGTAAGGCAATATCAAGGACTTTATAAACAGGGACATTGGCAACCTCAAAATGCTTGAGACCACACAGTGTGGCATTGTCAAAGGGAGATCAGGCCTGTTAAACCTGGTCGACTTCTCTGAAGCGGTCAACAAACACATAAATGAAGGGAAGATAGTGCACACTGCTTACTGTCACCTAGCCAAAATCTTTCACAAAAATCCCCAGGTGGCCATGATACATAAGCCTACACAGCTAGGCATCAACCACTATGTTACCAGATGGATAGCTAACTGGCTCAATGATATTATCCACTCATTCAAAGTAGTGGAAACCACCTCTAGTAGTAGACCCTTACAGAGTGGTGTACCAGAAGGATCAGTCTGGGAGCCTTTACTGTTTGAGATATATGTTCCTGAGGTACAAGACAAAACCAGTGGTCTGTGGCTGACCAGGTTTACAGATGATTGCAAGATGGCCACTGTCTTACATTCCCCTATTAATGTGAGCATCCTCCAAGAGGCCCTTACCAAAATTAATGATTGGTGCAATATGCATTGCCTCAGACTGAATGACAGGTGATGCATCATTTACCTTGTTGTGGTAGATGTCATCCACACTAATTATGACAATAATAACAATGTAATGAGCATGCAATCAGGTGTGAGGTTACTTGTGCACCAAGGTTGGTAGCAACCCGACAGGTCCCAGAGTGTGAGCACCATTGTTTGGAAGGCTGTCTACATGGCCCACCTTGCAAATACAGGTATGTCATTCAGGAACCATGAGGCCACAATGTCCGTGTACTCCACCCTTATCCGATGCATTACCGAGTACAATGGCTCCTTTAGGATTTACCTTGCCAAGCAAATGCAGCAGTTGCAGAGACCACAGAGGTTCTTAACCAGGCAAATCCAGGGTCTGTAGCACCTATCCTATACAGATAGGCTGAAAGCCCTGTCCCTGTACTCAGTCTCGTACAGACTGATCATGGGTGAGCTATGTCTGGTATACAAGGACATTTCCAAACCAGCTTGATGGTGTTTCTGCATATCATAAGACAAACCCCACTCATGCATCATGCACGCAAGGCCCTTACTTGGTCTGTGACATGTATAGTACTTGGTGGGATAGTGTACTCTTCCACATAATACACTGTCTGTAAAATGCACTCCCTTCCAATGCCTAGCAGAGTGCATGTATAGCCCCCTTGAAGAATAAGCTGCACAACTGCAGCTTCTTCTTCAAGAAGAAGCAGCACAACCGCATGGGGAAAGGAAAATATACCCCTGGGATCCTGCGTGTGTCCCAGCTGGACAGGGGAAAGATGTTCTGGCTTTGAAGGGACATCAGTGAAAGTCTAGGCTAGGCTTATGAGGGCATCAGGGCCAATAGCCTGGTATTGTCTTATGAAGCTATGCACCTAATACTTTACATGTTTCCTGTATGTATTGCAGACTGTCCTGCAATGTTGTCTGCATGAATCCCTGTGGGCTTGAACTGTGTAGGTACTGCAGTGATAGAGTATTCCTTTGTTCCTTTATCAGTTATTATCACATGTTGTTAAACTTGTCATTGTGTCTGGTCTGTATAGCAGTAAGTCAGCTCTTACAGTATTTGCAGATGCACTTGGTGACACTGTATAGTTCACTGCAATAACCTTGGTCTAAGTCACACTTCAATCTGCAAATAGGCCCATCACACAGTAGGATTTGTCACCCTTTGTTGAGGGCCTTACAGTAGCTGTGAAAGAGATGGATTGTGGCAAGCAGAACTACCATAAGGTCTGGCCTGAAGAGCCCATAGGTGGTATACCTGTGCCAGACTTTACCAGGAGTGTTTGTGTGTGTGTGTGTGTGTGTGTGTGTGTGTGTGTGTGTGTGTGTGTGTGTGTGTGTGTGTGTGTGTGTGTGTGTGTGTATATCAGCAAACATAATACTGCAGGGTATTAATTTGCATATGTTGTCTTCCTCTCACAGATGAACATAGGGGTTGGTGTCTCTCCCCCTCACAACCTGATTTCAGTATTTTAGTGGACTCCCACAATGATGGTGGTCATATTGAGGCACAGGTGGGGCTGTCGAGGCCTAAATCTGTGCTCTTGGTTGGTATCCCACTTTCACCTACTATGTCGCTGCACACAGTCAGTATGACCAGAAATTCCCAGTCCCCAGCAGCCACAGATAATGGAAAGTTGGATGGTGGTGGCATGGAATAGGCTAGTGCAGTGATTATGGCAAGTCTGAGTATAGACACCAGCTATAGTCAGAGACCAGGTGAGGTCACACTCAGGCAGATGTACAGGGATGCTCGATGGAGGACTGCTGCCCATTAAGGCCCTGTCACAAGTGCCACAGCAGGTGTCACCAGCCTCATGTTATGGTCCGACATGGAGGCACAGGCACTTACTGACCGCAACACCAGACAGATGCTCTTGGTAATGAATGCAGAGCTTACTGTCATGCATGATGACCTCCAAGGCATTTGTGATGCCATACAACATTTTGCCAATGTCGTGGAGAGACAGTGGGTTGAGACATTATCACTGCTCGACTGTGCAATGTCTGTGCTTGAGCATGTGGTGGGAGTAGGGCATCAGCCAGGTGGACATAGGTCAGCGACATGATCTGCTGAGAGCCCACATGGCCATGCACATTCACAGTCCTATAGTAGCAGTACAACCAGCACTACTGAAGGGAGGGTGCTGTCCACACCACACCGGAGCAAGCCATAGGCACGTGGCCCTGGCCAGCCCCATCAGGGACATGGATCCAGCAGATGGCTACTGCATCTGTCCTTAGGC